>NC_132943.1:44584500-44820500 GCF_034638445.1 Ciconia boyciana | reverse complement strand
TGGGTCAAAGTGAATCGCTTGACCCAGAAAACACTGCAGACAAAGGCTTTCAGTATTCTTTTGTCTAAGCAAATTTTAAGAGATTCAGTTGGAGTACCTGAGTAATAACAGTATGGATTTGCTTAAGAGAGCACAGTACTCTCAGGTGCTTAAAGGATGCATAAATTAACATGAAACCAAATAAAACGGTAAGAAAAGTATTGATAGAAACACCTCTTGTAGGAGATCTGCATGACATACGTCAGGTGTCACAAGCAGCAAAACAAGAGCAAATGTTGTCGTGCTCTGCGATAGGGCCGTAAAAGTAGCTTTCACTGTAGCCCCAACAGCCTCCCACCATACATGGATGTGTGCAATATAAAGTACTTGTTGCTGTCCTCTGGGCTTCTTGTGTCAACTAGTAAAGCGAAAGCTTGGATGAGACTACTAAACCATGTAGGATGGGCTGCTAACAAGCAACACCCTATCAATCAAACTCTCCCACAAAATAGGAGTACATGGAGACAAAATGTCAAAACAAATTACAACCCCCCCCCCCCCAAAATAATGGGATCCCAAGACAGCAAGTCAGTCCCAAGAACTGCAGAAGAGATGATGTGTGAATGTTATCAGCTGCCAATAAAAAGCAAACACCGCAGGTGATGGGGTGGCAGAAGCACCTAGGGGAGAGGAAGCACTTGCAGGAACTTTAAATTGTCATTAAAGTAATCTTCAGTCATTCCTCCATATCGCAGCAATACTTGCCATAGCGACTCCAAAAGTCGCTCGGGTGTTCATCTGATCTTTGCCTCACTTCCTGAACTCTTTCCCAGTTGACACCAGTTTGTCCTACAGCCTTTATTGCCAGGACCAGATTATGGCAAGCTCTTTCACAGGCAGCTCGGTCATTTGCATTGTTATAATCCCAGTTAGGGTCCACACTTGGCCAAGGCTCTCTTTTTCCATCACGACTTGCTAATTCTCTATCTTTTTCCAATATCCAATCTCTATCTCCCAACCAAAATATTTGCTGCGACAGCACTCGAACATCTCCCCAGGAGAGGTGATGTATTACTGTAGAAAAGAGTGGGGCAACCTTTTCTGGGTCTTTTCGTACCCAGGGCATCTGTTGTGCCCATTGAGTCAAATCTCCTGGAGCCCATGGCTGATAAACATAGGCATGTAATATTGGAGGGGGTGGTTGCTGTCCTGCTGCCACAGGCATTCCTGCAGCCAGACTAGCCATCACTGTCCCAATCATAGGAGCTTGCAAAGCAGGAGTGTGGTTTTCAGGAGGAAGCGGCGGGTGCAGCATAGGGGTCTGAGGAGCAGCAGGAGGAGGCACCGGGCGAAGCAGACCAAGGGTAGAGTTTAGACTCGAGTCTCCCAGCGTCTGTGGCACTACCATCTGTCTTACCTTAGACAAATGCCCATATGCCCCTGGTCGTTTAAAAGCCCAGTTATCCCAGACAAACCAGTAGTTCATTTCCTAAGGTTTCTGATCCTCCAAGCGTTGACGCAGGAAAGTCAGCTTGCTCATATCAAATGAACCTTCCAGGGGCCACTGCTTGGAGGGCATCTCCTCACGAGTTTCAGCTGGCCCCTCGTCCTGACAGAGAACTATAGCTTGGGCTTTCAAGCTTTACTGAGACCTGCAGTACCATCGATTTTCTTCCAGTTTTGCAGAATTTCCTCCAGCGGCAAACCCTGTTTTTCCTCACCTATTGAACCCCCATGACTTATGCTGCCCCCAGTTTCAATACTTGTCAGTGAACGCAGACCCCGCACAGACAATCGGGTGAACTCACCCAGCGCCAGCTGTGTTGTGTGCAGCATCTACACTCACTAGGTCGGAAACCCACAGAGTCCCACCTGGGTCGCCAAGTTGTTAGCAAAAAGGACTTGCTCGCATTTTCTTCTTTTCTTCTAGTTCGTGCGCGGTTACTGGAAAGAAGGCGGCAGAAGTACACGCTAGCTAAAACCCCCTTTTATTGCCTGCATTAAGGTGCCTCTCAGCTGGGAGCCCAAGAAGGACCCCGTGTTACACTCGATTCTTGATATACAATTTTAAGACTACTCACATACTCATTTTCACAGTTTACATAACCTATTGGCTTTGGCCGTGACATCGCTTGTTACCATTCTCTTGTGCGTATTTGTTCATGTGCACCCCCCATGCAAGCGTGCTTAATGCATATTTATTAGCAGAGTCGGCACTATTTTGTTGCAACTTTGCCACTTCCAGACGGTTTGGTCTGGTTTCTTCTAAGAGCAGACCCTCTTGTACAGGAGAGGTCACTGTCGGTCAAGTTCTCTTGCACAGGTCGTGGAAGCCATCTTTACATTGGAGCTTTTTTGTACGTAACAGCCTCCATGGTCTGTCCAGCTCCCTTAGGAAAAGGCTCCTTGGCTGGCACCTCCCCTTGGGGAGAGGAACTGTCCATCAAGCCCAACTCATCTGCCTTCTACTGAGGCACCCAGAGTGACCCTTGGAGGAGCTGTACATGTCTGTGGTGGGGATATCTGTCCACGAGAGCTCCTCAGCAGAGGGTCCCCTTCCATCCCATGGTGATCTGGGAAGCTGAGTCACCAGAGGCAGGGCTTGCTTTAGTCTTGCTCACAGATCTTGAGCTTAGCCACCTCTCCAACCTTGTTCCAGTATCATCCCTCTCTCCGCATCTGCCCTCTTGATGCAGCTAAAGATGTTCTCCAGGCTGAGGCGCCAAAAGGGCCAACCGCAACTCTCCTCCCTCCTCTGCCAGGCCCAGCCTTGGAAACCAGCTGGTAGCGTCAAGGAGCTGTATCAAAGGGTGGGAAGTTTAGGCAAGGAGCGTGGGGAGGCATGGCCCTAGTTCTGGCTGGGGTCTGAGACAGCATTCCCACAAAAAGTCAGGGACATCCCTCCCCACACCCTTCCCTCCCTCCATCCCTGACTAGTCAGGAAGCCCCAGCTCCAGCTGTGTTCCTCTGGCTCCAGCTGAGCTCTGCCCCTCGCCCTTCACCTTGGGGTGCTACGGGTGGGGAAGCCCCCGTGCATCCCAGAGCCTTCCTTCAGGCCTTGGATGAGCAAATCTCACCTCTCACCCCTCCTGCCTTGCTGGAAAGCCCTCACCCATCTCTGCTCCTTGGGGCTCAGGCTGACAGGGCCAGACCGTGGTGGGAAGGCAGGGAAATCTATTGGCCACTGGGGGGACACTGCAATCGTGGTGGGGTGTCTCCTGGCCTCTGGAGGGATTTCTGCCTGAAGTTTTCAGAGCAGCAACAGGGACAGCCACATACGAGCAAGTCGCCCAGGGTGCCTGTTCTGCTCCCAGAGCAGGGAATGCCCCACAGCCCAATCTCTGGGTCCCAGCACCCCAAGAGCCTGGGCCCCCCCCCTCAGCCCTCCATGCACAGGGAGTGCCTGGGGACCCCTCACCTCCCACGGAGGTGGTGTGGCACAATGGGACAGTGCAGCCTGGCCATGCCCTGGGGGACCGCGGCCACAGGATTGGGGCTGTGCTGGCCTGGGGCCCCTGGGGGCACTGTGCCCCTGTGGGCTAGTCCTCACCTCCTGGCCAGCGTCACAGGCTTCCCTCCAGCCCCCTACCTGGCCCAGAGCTTGCTCCTCTCCCAGGGGTGGGGAGAGGAGAAGCTTGGGGGAAGCGAGGTGTCAGAGTTACGCTTGTGTTTGCTCAGAGGAGCCCATGCTCTGTAAATAGCCTGTCTTCAGCAGCTGTTGTGGTTGCTGCTGTTGTTGTTACTGCTGTCAGGAGAGCTAATAAAACAGGCTAGCAGGCAGAGCTCAGCCCCTTGAGGGGAAATGGGAGTTACCGGCAGGGCTGAGCAGCTCTGTGGGGTTGGGAGGAGGCTCAGACCACTTGAGGGTAGTGCAAAGCCCGATGTGCAGGGAGCCAGGGTGCACACGTGCCTGGGAGCGACCCCTTGAAGCGGCAGGGCAGGACGGGGTCCCTCCGAGCCCTCCTCATACAAATGCCTGCCATTGGAGCACGTCCAGCTCAGTCTGGCACACTCGGCTCCCAGGACTGCCGGAGCCCTCGGAACTGCGGGTGCCCAGGGAAACCCCCGGCCCTTGGTGCCCCCCGCACCTCAGCCCTTGCTGGTGCCCCCTCCACAGCAGGACTCCCTCTCAGTGTGGTGTTCAACCCAGAAAGGGGCTCGCCTCCCTCTTACAGCTCCCTCCTCACCTCTACCAAGGAACATGACTGTGCAAGGCGGGAACACGAGTTGTGTTTGAGCAAACTTTGCAGAGTCTTCAGTTTGTATCAGACACATGGTGGGACCCCTGGGACAGGGGGCCAGAGGCTCCCATGGGCTTGCAGTGGGGCCGGCGTGCACAGCAGCCCGAGGAACAAAACCACATCTCTGCTGGTGGGCTCCCTGTGTGGAGCTGCCCCTGCTGCATGCAGCTGTGCCCAGGCTCACCGGGGCTGGGGAGCAGCCCCAGTGGGGCCTGTGTTAACAGGCAGGGGTCCGATGGGACAGCCAGACCCCTCTGCTACACTCCGTCCCTCTGCTCAGCCCCGTGCCATTGCTGACCCCTGACGTTCCCCACTTGTCCCCCAGTGCCCCCCTTCCTCCCCCTGCCCACACCCCTGTAAACTCCTGTGCCACCTCAGTTCCCCCCACCCATCCCCCAGTGCCCCCTACTCCCCCCAGTGTCCCCCTTTTCCCCTGCTACCCCTGCACTGTGTCCCTGGGCAAGCACCGTGGGGGTCCCAGGGTGGTGGGACACTGGGGGCCAAAGCCTGCTGTGGTGGTATGGTCAGGGTGGTCCTGGGCTGTTCCCTGCGCCAGCCCTAGCTGGTGTGGGAGGTGGTCATGCCGTGGTGGCATGGTGGCAAGGGGATCCCCGTGGGCAGCAGGAGGGCACGGCAAGGCCCCAGGACCCCATGGGGAGACTCCTGCTCTGGGGTCTGTCCCAGCATGACTTCATTATCCCCAGGTATAGGCAGCTGCCCTGTCTCTTGAGCATTTCCCAGGAACAGCAGCACCAGGCAGCTCAAAAAATGTGGTGCCTGCAAAAACTTGAGAACAGCTTAATTCTGGGCAGTTTTGCCTCTTTTTAGGCCTGTTGAGTCCCAGGACTGGTGCATGTCCAGCAGCTGTTGAGAGATGGCTCAGGACCGTGTCAGGGCCAGAGGCGGTGCTTCTGGATCCTGTGGTGGCGATGGGCAAAGGGACAGGTTGTTAGATCCCAGGAGTGGGTACGTGTGTGGAGTGTCAGGGTCACCCCAGCTTGGCTTTTCCCAGCAAAGCCCCAGCCGGTGCTAGCCCTGTTCTGCAGCCCCAGGGTCTAGGTTCAAGGAGCTGGGCATTTCTGTGGATGCTGCACCCTGCCGGGCCTCACTGCTGGCTACCAGCTGCCCTGTGTCAGGGCAGCCAATCTGAGAAGACCAGCTTTGCTTTGTGTCCGCTAGAAACAGATAATTTCTTTACAGACCATTTTTTCTCCTTCACATATTCCCTTTAAATGGTCTCTTCAACTCTTCCCAGTATGCATGTAGCTTTTGAAGTTTACAGCTTTATAACAGACCTGAAGAAGTGCTTGTCTCCAAAGGCTTTTCTGCTGTTCATCTACATTCGTTGTTCATGTAATTAATAAGACAGTAAACAACTGTACCTAATGTCTGCTAACATGCGCATGACCTGGGTTAACCCCACAGCCAAGGCCTAAGACTCACCACAGGGTGAAAGTGTGAGAGAAACCAGGGAGAGTCAATGCAGAGGGAAAAGGCCAGGTCAGTCCCCTTGAGACCACATTGCCTTGGGTCCCTGGAAGGGGACGTGGATCAGGGACGGGGCTGGGAAGGGCTGTCGGGAGAAAGTCATTGCTAAAACTGTTTGAGGACCACGAGTCCATTCAAGTGATGGAGAATGGGGAAATCCTGCATTTCTGGGCCTGTGGGGGTCCCCAGGGTGCTGCTGTGTCTGGTCCCTGCCCACGGAGTGTACCCAGCACATGAGCAGCCCTCTGTGAGGCACCATGCCCCACAGGCACATCACAATGGCTGGGCTCTATATCTTCCCCCTGGGGCTGGTGCTGCCCCAGTTTCTCATGGCATTCGCAAGAGGGGGACCCGGAGAGAGCAGTGTGTCCTGCTGCCTTGAGGAGGATGAGAGCACTCAGAGGTGAGGGAGGGAGGCGGGAGGTTGGGGGCTGATGCCTGCTGGAGGCAGTGCCCATCCCAGCCAGGTGCTGGGGACTGCGTCCTCATCACCTCTCATCCTGCTGCCAGGCACCTCTGAGAGGGCTCTAGCTCCATCCTCTCCCTGTCCTCTGTGGGGTAGCTGGATACTGCTCAGAGACAACCTGTCCTAGATGGCTCTTGTCGGGGCTGCCCAGCCCCAGCCCTCACAGCCTCTCCTTGCAGGGCCCCATCTCCATCCCCTGCCCAGCTTGGGGCCCCTGCGCTGGACTTGCTCCGGCGCGTTGCTGCCAATCTGGCACTGGGGACCCCAGAATGGGCCCAGTCCCCCAGTGTGGTCTTCCCAGTGCCACAGTGAGGGGAAGACTCCCTCCCCTCATCCACTGACTGCCCTCTTGCCAGTACAGCCCAGCATGGGCTGTTAGTGCTGGGAGAGGCTGGGAAGATCCTCACCCCTCCCTGGTTCAAAGCCCTGCAGCCGGCCAAACCGTTTCTTTCTGTTCTTCCAGCTCTCTGCCCGTGTCTGCGTTCCCAGTCCAGACCTGCGCATCCTGAGGATGAAGGCAAGGCAAAGGGGACTGTCCCTGCAGCAGTCACTACCTTGGCAGTCGTTGGGACTTCTCTGCTAAAGCAGCTGCAAGACCATGAGGTGAGGCGGGGGGGGGGGGGGGTGTGAGGGCTCCCCTCCATGCCCCTGGTTTCCCTGGGTGCCGTGGCAGAGGGGGATCTTGCCTGACGGTACCTCTGCCCTCCTGCAGGCACCTCATCCTCAAGTGCCGCTCAAGCTGGACTAATGCCACTGCTCCCTCCCTCCTTTCCCTGGGAGCTCGCAGCGCTCTCCTGGACAAGGCAAAGCCTCTGGCATAAACCCCAGCATCTCTCCAGTGCCTTTGCCCAAGTTCCCAAGGCCTCTTCCTTAGCTTTGGTTTGGGAACTGTCCCAGCGCCAGGACTCCTGCCCGTGTGAGGAGTGACACTGTGCCCCAAGGTGCAGGATGCTCGTGGCTTCCCCTCCTGAGGGCATGGTCTCATTCCCATGCCTTCCACTTCCTCGCCTGGCACTCTCCCTCTGACTCCCACCATCCCGCATCCTCAGAATGACTTTCCAGGCTCCTGCACAGCCTTTTACCCTGGTGGAGTCAATCTCCCTGTCTGGCTCTCTGCTAGTGTCAGAGGTGCCGCAGAAGATCTTCCCATTCCCCATGGCTGTCCTGACCAATGCCTGGAGCTCATACCTCATGCCCAAGGCACACAGATGATCTGGGGGGCCTCAGGTCTCTCTCGTGGCTCCCTGGGAACGAGCGCAAAGCAAGTCCCATCACTCCCCTTTGTGGTCTGTCCCCAGGGTGACCGAGTGGAGACATACCGAAAGCTGGAGAGCATCTTGCAGGGAGACAATGGCTGTTTGCAGAAGAGCGGTGTTGTGAACCGCCTGATAGCAGAGGCATCCAGTGACATGCGAACAGCCCAGGTGAGCTTGTTCTCTTTCAAGGCCACCAAAGCAGCCTGCCTATGGCCCTGGTTTTTGGGGAAATACAGCGCTGTGCAGAGATGTTCCTCGGTTATTCAGACCCAGCAGAGGTCCTAAGGGAGAAGCTCTAGGGACTCCTCATTACAGAGAATTTGAAGAGGGGATGCAGAGAGCTGTGCAGAGAGGCAGACTGGGGGTTGTTTCTAACTGAGCGAGAGCTGGGTTCAAGCTCGAGGTTATTACTCCTGCCTTGAGGAAGAGCCATGGGAACCCACCAGCTCCAGGGAGAGGCCCCAGGGGGATCTCAAGTCTGCGACAGTTGTTCCCACCATCTCTGCAGAGAGGGAGAGGAGGCAGCAGCACAGGGCTGCGTCGGGGAAAAGCGTCCCTCATCTCACCGGGGAGCTGCTCACCTACCCCAGGGTACAAGAGGCGGCAGACACCCAGCCTGAGGACAACTGCCCTGAGGGGTCTTGCAGGGGAGACAGGGTCATTCATCCTGTCCAAGTGCCTCAGCCTTTTTCTCGGGAGTGTTTAACCTGTGGCACTTTTTCAGCGTGTGACAGATGATGTGAAGATGGCTGCTAGCGATGTCCTGGTGGCTTTGGCCAGCTCCCACTTCCACTTCGTCATGTCCGAGCTCCAGAGCCACTTGAAGGTCATGGGGAAGGTCCCTGATGAGGTTGTGCTCCTCACCTTGGCCAAAATGGCCTGCAGCTACGGTACGGCACTCTCAGCCTCCTGGTTTGGGTAGGGGTCTGTGATAATGGGGAGAAGGGAAGAAGAACTCTTTCCTAAATGCTCTGTGTTGAACGGGAGGGCTATGAAGTTGCTGTGCCTCCTTGCTCCATGCCAGGGCCGGCTGGCAGCTCTGCCTTACCAACCCAATCCCAGTTCCCAGAGGGTAGGAACCCCCTGGAGACAAACCTGCAGGGTCTCTGCCCCCCACTGTCCTCCCCCATTTCCCCAAAGGGCTTCCCTGTGTCCCCCCTGGGGAAGGCAGCCCTCCCCACACCCTCTGGCATGTCCTGCATGGCCCAGCAGCCCCAGCCTTGCCAGGGATCAACCCCAGTCTCCCGTGTCTCTCACTGACCCTCTCGGTCCCTCTGTCCCTGCCTTCTCTGCAGCCCTGCGGTGCATTCCCTTTGTGGGAATGACGCTGCTTGCCCTGCGCACCATGCTAAGTCAGGTGGGGAGTGGCCGGATCCTGCGCGCTGTCTGCAGTGGTGAGTGTTGGCTCCTTGGCCAGGGTCCCAGGGGCAGGGGATGGGGTGGTCTTTGATGCCTCCATGTTATCTCAGAGGGAATCTGGTGGGTGTCAGCCTGTAGCAAGGTCAGGCCTTGGCGATCCCAAACTGCTGTGAGTGTGCAGAAGGAGCGGGGGAAGCCTGGGAGGTTTCTGTGGGCAGGACACGGCAGTGCTGTGTGGCGGAACTCCGGGGTCCCTTCCCATGGCTTCTGTTCCCCTGCTTTCCTCTGGGGTTTAAAGTCCCTGCACTGAAAGGGCGAGTATGTGGGAAGGGAAGGGCAGGGGCTGCAGTGGAAAATGCTGGAGGGGAACAGGCCATTGAGGAGGAAAAGGTGCAATGGGGAAGAGCAGAGAAACAGCGGGGTGTTTGAATCCAGATACCTCAAGAGCACAGCTTGTCCTCGGATCCAGATCTGGTCCTGGGCTGAGCCCTGCTGAGCCTGGGACTGTCCTTAAAGCAGGCTTGGGCAAGGGTGCAAGGAACCTTCTTTGCTGCAGACGCTCACATGCTCCTTTTTCCTTTCTCCTGGTGCAGTTCTGGAGCAATGGTCAAAAGGGGTCAATACATACTTCTGCAACCGGGAGCAATGCCCCTTGCCTCACAACAGGGAAGCACAGCTCTGTGAAGATATTTACCCGGTCTTCCGTTACGTGGTGGTAAATTGGCTGGACTGTGAGCAGGAAGAGGTGAGAAGTGCTGCTTTCCACACCTGGGGCTGCAGCAGGGATGTCCATGTCAGTGGGTCTGTCTGTGCCTGGTGGGGTGTGAGCAGAGGCGGGGCAGGGAAGGGAAGCGGTCTGGGTGAGAAAGACTCCCAAACCCGGAGTCTGCCAGCAACCATGCCTGGGGCTGGGGGCTCCCTGGAGGGAAGCAGCCAAGTCCTGGGGCCTTTCTGCAGGGAGGGCTGGGGTACCAGCGTGGGGAAATGCTCTCTGTCCTCTGGAGTGAGCCCTTCTTCTGCAGGGCAGAAGGGAAAGGGAAACCCCTCCCAGTGGGAAAGGCAGACTGGTGTTCAGGGGATGCTGAGCGCTAGGCAGACCTTCAGCCCCCCAAGCAGAGCCTCTCCCTTCCCTCTTCAGGACAAGCAGGCTGTCCTTGGGGCAGTGGCTGCCATGATGGGGGTCCTTCTGCATGAGGAGCGGCACCGAGAGCATGCCTGGGAGCAGCTATTCTGGCTCCTGCACCAATATCAGGAGGTCCGAGACACCTCCCGGGTCACCAAGGTGAGGAGTCGCGCAGGGCCTGGCATGGCTGCTGGGGTGGGTCTGTGTGAGTGCCACAAGAGGCACTGGGGAGCTGTGGGGTGCCAGAAGGAGCTGGGAAGCCCTTAGAGAAGGAACAGGGAGGGCAGGGGAGGCCTGAGGCTCCCTGGGCTCTTTGGGCAAGAAAAGAGCAATGTCGGGGGGGGGCAGGAGGGAGCCAAGTGTCCTTGAGGCTCATCTTCTCAGGAAGGGAGCCCCTCCCTGGGGCTCTGTGTGCAGGAGGAGCTTTGCCCTAGTGCCCAGGGCCATGTCCAATTCCGTCCAGTGAGGGACAAGGTCTGGTGAGTGGGAAGTGACAGGAAACTGAATTGTCAACACCAGGCTCTGTTCAGAGGAAAGAGACCCTCACGATGCTGCTCTGAGGGGAGGGCAAACAAGAAGCCCCATGCAGGAGGGCTTGGGGTTTTCCCTGGGAGCTGGTGTTAGGGACTCCCCTTATCCCAGATGTGCTGGGTTTCTCCCTTTCCAAGTGGCTTTCGGTGGCTTTAGCCTCCTCTTCCCCATTCTCTTATAGAGCCTCAGCTATGTGCTGGAGACGCTGGAGGGAGTTCAGACCCCAGTCCCACTCGGCGTGGCTCTTGCCATCAGTACCACTGTGCACCACCAGGTAAGGGGAGCCCACGCCCTGATGCTGGCCTGGGGCCTGCACAACTAATTGCCATGGAGGGGAAAGACCTGCCAGCTGGCATGGAGGGGAAAGGCAATGGCAGGGCAGGGCAGGGCAGGGCGTCCCTCTGCCAGGACCTTCCTGCAGGCCAGGAGCATGACAGGATTTGTGAGCCAGGTGCCATGTAGGTGCCTTAAGGCTGCAGGAGGCCTGATCCTGGCTGTTTGGAACAGGTCCAAGGGGGCAGCCCTGTTCCCACAGCAATTTCCCTCTCAGCCAAGTCGCAGGAGGACTCTGGGAGAGGAGGGCAGAGAGCACCGTTTCTTTTCATTCCCCCTCAACGCTGATGTGAATTTATTTAAAATGGACCTTCTTCCCACAGCTCTCTGATGTGACTAAAGAGCCTGGCCCGGCCCATAAGGCAGTGCTGTCCTACTGCATTGTGCTGCAGGGTAAGGAGAGGAGACTGGGCAATGCCCTGGCGTCCCGTGGCAGCTCTCTCACAGTCCTAGGCACTTGGAGGCAGCTGTCTGCTAATGCAGAACGTGGTTTCTTCCCTGCAGCGCGAATGTGCCCCGAGGAGACGGTCGTGTTTCTGCACTCCCAGCTGAGCGGTGGGAGACAGGCTGGCTGTGTGGCAGCCCTGGGCCTGCTGGGAGCGCTGGCCCACTCTGACGGTCAGTGCCACAGACCAGGGACACAAGGCAGGGGTTGGGGCGGCTGGGCTGAGAGCAGCAACGGGCTGAAAGCGGTACATGCACCCAAAAGGTGCAGGTGTGGGTCCCACACCTTTGCAAAGGTGCAAAGAGTGGGTCGCCCAGCTGAGCTGATGCCCCATGACAGGGCTAGAGGTCTCCCCCAGCAGTTAGAAATGGCGGCACACCAGGAACGATGTTCTCAGCTCAGTAACACAGATGGGCTGGGGGGCAAGTGGGAGGGCTGGCGTGCACAGCAGCTGCTTGTACCCATGCCGTTTCTCTTGTTCTCTGTGTTACTATAGCTTTCAGTCCCTATAAAATAGGTGTGCCTCTAGACACAGAGTCACTCTGGGTACGCTGCTGCCTCCTGTGAAATCAGAGTCAGGCCCCGCTTTTCTGTCCCGCTGGCTGGTGTATGAAAAGCTTGGAAGCTTCAAGGGATCCCTTCTGCCATTGTGGCTCTGTCTCAACGCGCACTCTCTGTATCTCTTCCAGCACCTGCAACAAGAGAGAAGCTGCCCCAGGTGGTGGAGGCCGTGCGATCAGTGTGCAATGACCCCAGTGCCCAGGTGAGCTGGCTTGGGAATGGACGGTGCTGCCAGGGGAGGCAGAGAAACCCTTTCCATTGGGACAGAGCCTGGCAAGGCCATAGCAGGAAGCAGCATTTTGGGGTCTGACCTAGATGACCATTCCATTTCCCCACTTCCTCATGCTCCCCAGAGAGCTGATGGTGAGAAGGTGACACTGCTGCTGGTGTGGGCAGGGCTGGGGTGCCTGGGGAAGCGCCAGCACGTTGCCCAGGTGGTGGGTGATGGCTCCTCCCCGGGGAGAGCTGGCAGAGCAGAGCAGAGCAGGGAGGTGGCTGTACTCTGCAGGGCAAAGGCGCATCCAGCCTGGTGCTAAAGCCCATCCCTGAACCCAGGAGCAAAAGCTTCTGCCATGCTCTTGTCATCTCTCTGCAAGCCACAAAGGCTCCCCCCAAGCAAAGGCAGCTTCCCTTTGGGTTTTGACCAGGAGGGTCATAACCAAACTCTCCCCTGGCAGGTGCGGAGGGCAGTTCTGGAGTTCATCAGGGAGCTGCTCAGCTCCGGCTCCCAGAGCTGCTGGGCGTGGGATGTGGTGGGGCACATCTTCAACGAGTTCAGCCGGACCTCAGGCAGACTGGTAAGGGCAGAGTGGGACACCTGGGACTTCAACAAGTGCCCGAATTGTGCTGAGAGCTCCTGCAGGCATCCTTGACCATGGAGAGCTCCACACTGCAGGGCCATCAGCACTGGCACTGCCATCGGAGCAGCCTCCAAATGGCTGTTCCTCCTCGTGAGTGTCTGTGCGGATGTCAGTGGATGATGTGGCTTTGCACCTGGGCGTGCCACCCGGGACTGCAGGGCTGCCTGCACACCCCACGGGCTGAGCTGTGTCCACAGGCGCCTTCAGCAAAGCCACCTTGTGAAGGGAGTGGCCTTGTAGGGACGGGACATCCTCCATCCTTAAATGCTGATGGACAATCAGCAAAACACAGCCAGTGCAGACAGGTGGGCCTGGCTAGAGGAGCTTTCTGTGGTGCTTTTGTGCTCTGGCCCTGCCCATCCGATAACGGTCTGGGGAGCCGTGTCCCTTCTGGCAAGGGGACAGGCCATTTGGCAGTCCCTTCGGTGGGTATTTCCAGCTGAGTACCCAGGAGATGAAGGGTGGGGATGGCTGAGCTTCCTGCTGACTTGCCGAGGATCTTCCCTCTGGTGGGAACTTCCCTCCAGTCAGGGGATCTGCGTGCATTGCTTTGCTCCGGGGCTCGGAGGGCTCTGCTTTGGGAGCAGGGTAAAGGAAAGAGCTTCTGGGTTCTCCTCCACATCCGTTGGGGTGGGCGTGCTGCTGCTGGGGCTGGTACCAAGCGCAGCCCTGCGCTTGAGGGCATGTTCCTCACCTCTGCTTTGGTGGCACAACAGTGGTATTTGGGCCCTGGGGGACTGTGCAGACAAGCATCATCTCTCTCTGCTCCCAGGCTTCCTAGTCCTTCCCAGGGTCCGGGAACCGGTCCCCAGGCTGGGTCCACCTGTCCTTGGCCTCCTTCAGGAGGTCACTGCTCCTGGGAGGTTGGCGCAGCAGCACTGGCGGGGCCGTGCC
Source organism: Ciconia boyciana (assembly GCF_034638445.1). Classification (NCBI taxonomy): domain Eukaryota; kingdom Metazoa; phylum Chordata; class Aves; order Ciconiiformes; family Ciconiidae; genus Ciconia; species Ciconia boyciana. Next base: position 44,806,964 of record NC_132943.1, on the reverse strand, counting down.
TGAGCCTAGTCAGTCGGGAGCTGAGAGTAACAGGGGTTTTACCAACTCTGTCTTACAGGTGGCAGGAGGCCTTTTTGCCTGGGAAACTGCAGAGGAAGGAGCTCTTCGAGCCCTGTGCATGGACATCCTGGGCTCACTGGATATCTCTCTGAGAGGGATGACCAAAGTAAGTTGCCCTCTGCCCTGCTGCTGTGTCTGCTTCTTGCCTTCAGGGCATTTTTTGTTGCACTTCCTTATGCCCTGAACCTCTCCCCTCACGTGTGCTGAAGCACACAAGGCTCAGGGAAATGCAGACCATCCTTTTTGTCTTTGAGCTGAGTGGAAATGCCAATGTGGCAAATTGCCTGGTTCTCCTCTACAGCTCCTGTGGCCGAGGCTGCTGCAGTACGTGGTGCCAGCCCAGTACAGCGGCATGCTGATCCCGCTCTCCCGCTGCCTCCGAGCCCTGGCTGAGAGACAGGAGAAAGCAGAGTGCGAAGAAGAAGAGGAGGAGCCTGATGCTGTAGACTCCCAGGAGGAAGGTAGGAGCCCTGGTGAGTGCTGCTGGCTTCAGCTGGGGGCTGCGCCAGTCTGTGTCCACATGCCCCACCAGCCCTGAGCAGGAGCCCGGGAGAAGTAAAGGGCAGAGCCAGGCTCTGCTGCTGGTCACGAGGGACTCTTCCCTGCATTGCCCCTTGCCTGGTGCAGAGGCCTGGCTCTCCTGCTCGCAGTGCTCTCCTGGTGAGCCAGGGCTCGTCCCTGGCCATGCTGGAGCTGCCTTCATCTCATGCTGGGCAGCCCTTGGAAGCTCCCCCTGGGCCAGCACTGTGGCAGCACAGCTGCTCTCAGCCCTCAGCCCTCTGTGGGGGCAACGGAGGTGCAAGCGGCAGGGGACAGTGGGGGCTCATTGGCTCACCCAGCCTTTCTTCCTCCCCGCAGCTTGGCTGCCGTCTCCCCAGGCGCTGCTGGCTCGACTGCTGGTGAGTAGCAGGGCTCTGAGGAAAGAGGTTTTCTGGCCAGGGGTGGTGGGAGAGCCTGGGGCAGACATGCTTTTGAGGCCAGTGCTGGGAGCCCCTGAGGAGGAGGCAGTGTGCCCAAGCCTGCCCGGGGCTGTCTGGGATCCCACTCCTTTCTTGGGGCTGGCAGCACCCTGGGTGAAGCCACTGGATGCCCACTGCCAGCTGGAGTGGCGCCGAGCTCTCGAGCTCCCTCCTGAGAGAGGCTGCAGCTCTGGCAACAGGAGCAACCCTTCTCTCCTGCCCTTGCCTAGGTGGTGGCAGCAGCTCCTCACAAGAGCAGCGAACGTGCAGTCGCTGCCTTGCAGCTGCTGCAGTCCCTCCACAGCAGGATCCACAGAGCCTTGGGGGCAGCATGGGCGACCGAGATCCCCCTCCTGCTGCAGTACCTGGAAGGTAAAGTGTGGGTGGGGAGGGAGAGGCTGGGGGGACTGAGGAGGGGCAGGGAAATGCAGCTTTACAGCGTGACGGGGGGAATGGTCCCCAGTTCCCCAGCACTTGCTCTGCTGCCTTTCCCCTTCCAGGGAGCCAGCGCTGAGGCTGGGGGCAGCCATCCCCCTGCGTCAATTTTGCCCAGGGGATGGATGGGGCCGTTGATGTCCCCTAGGAGGGTGGGTCTAGGTGGCCATCCATGTCCTGGCTGGGATGGTGTTTGTGGCAGGGACAGGACTGGTGCTCCTGGAGGGGATGCAGCCCGTGGCTTTGGCGAGCCGAGTCCCCACGCCAGGCCAGGTTTGCAGCAGCCACCCTTGGCAATAGCCTGGGAGAAGGGCTGCAAACATGCAGAAAGTGGTGGGTCATTCAGGAGAAAATGGGTGTTGCTGGTGTGTGCTGGCACTCAGTGGTCGGAGTTGTTCTGGGAGTTGCAGTCAAGCAGTGGGGATCAGCTGCGGTCAGTGCGTCCTTCCCCAGCTTGAATCCAGTGGCTCTGACAAATGCCCCTGGGATCTCTCCTGTGTCTTTAGACTCACAAGGGCTTTGGCGTAGGTGCTTCTAGGAGGTCCTCTTTGGTGTGAGCTTAAATAGCAGCGAGGGCTTTTGCTTCCTCTTGCTTTCTAGGAAAAACCGAGAGCTCCCTGCACTCTGCAGAGTGGGGGCACCATCTGCTTAAGGTACAGCATCCTTGGGGGAGCAGACAAAGTTGTAGGAGGAAGCTCAGGGCACCTCCCAAGCACCCTGCACCTCCCCCCACAGTAGGTGCCTGTCCGCTCAGAGGAGCTGCTGTCTGCACACATGCCACGGCTGATGGCTAATGCCCTCTAAACACTGTGGCACACGCCTTAGCACTCCTCCTCCTCTACGACTGGCGTGCCGGGGGGGGGTCTCGCCTGAGGTATTAGAAGAGAAAGGCTGGTGAAAAGAGGGTCGGGTGGGGAGGGGAAGAGACTGCCGTTCCCAGCAGCTCTCCCCCAGCAGTGTCCTGGGACATGCAAGTGTGGAAAGCGTCCTGGCCAAGGCAGGGGAACACTCACTTCCTCTCCTGTTCCCCACAGTTCCTGCGAGCATCGCTGGAGCCCATCGAGGACAAAGCCTGGACCGTGGGCCTGAGCAAGGAGCTGAGCCTGCAGCTGGGCAGCTCTGACCCTGGCTCCTGGGAGAAGGTGTGTCTCCTGCCCCTTGCTGGGGCTGGGGCTGGGGCTGGTGCCAGTGCTTCCCCTTCCTTTGCCCCAAAAGGCGCTTCCCCCCGGGCTGCTCCAGCGGCTTGCTACAGCCTGGTGCCATGGCTGGCCTTGCCTGCTCCCGGGGGCGGTCAGGTCCGTCTGGGGCCAGCCCTCTCCTGATAGGTCAGGCCATGACCGCATCTTGGGCTCGGCCTCTTCTCTTTCAGCTTTTCCTCTACAAGGCTCTTGGGACAGCACTGGCAGCTTGTCAGGACCTCAGACACATCCAAGGGCAGGTGCTGAGGTTCCTCCAGGAGACAATCCCTGTGGAGCTGTCTGAGGCCCAGGTGAGGTGACACTCATGTCCTGAGCATTCCCTGCCTGTTCCTGGGGGAGAGGGAGGGCTGCTCCAGACCTCCTTGATTTCCCCATTGCTGCCATTTCCCCCTTGCTGCAACGTCTTGCCTGGCCGTTGTCACTGGCCACAGCTGAGTGCCTGGGCTGGAGCTGACTCCCCGTTTCTCTGTGGTTGCAGGGAATGATTTCTGTTGTGTCCCACACTGCCGAGAGCCACTTCCACCTGGTCTTGGACACAGTGACCATGTTCACCGCCACTTTCACCAGAAACTGGTTTTATCAGAATTCCATGGTCTGGAAGGTAAAGGATCCAGGGTTTCACTGTTTGGCTTTCCAATGTTGGCCTTATTTCCACTTCTACACCTGCAGCAGCCAAACCATGGCAGCTGTGTTTAGATAAGCCCTCTTGTAAGAGCTGCCCAAGACCTGTGTTTCAGAGGGGATGTCCCAGCATTGGGGCCCCTGAGGTGTCGCTGGAAAGGATGGAGTTTGACACCTCATGGATCAAAGCTGAGGGCCGGGAGCAGGAGCCTGGTGAGGTATCGCTGGCTCTGCTCCTCACCTGGGAGCCATGGGGAAGCCTTTCTGGGCAGGGCAGGGCCCTGCAGAGAGAGCAGTGCAGCCTGGCCTGGGGTGGTGAGCAGACTGGGCTTATCTGCACCACTGACCCACGCAGGCTGCATGTCTCTGAGCAGGACCATGACAGGCTATTTCAGATAACTTGCCACAGAAGGAATCCAGGCAGCTCCCCAACCCCTCAAATCAATGGTAAAACCACCAGCAGTGTGTGCGATGCTGGCTGCACCCTCCTCCCCATCCCCATGCGAGAACCCACGCTGCGGGATGGGAACAGCTCCCAGCCCCAGAGCTCGTAGCTCAAGGACCGGCTTGGGGAGCTGCTGGGAGGTGCCCAGGTGAAGGAGGAGCTGGTGAGGGTGCAGGGCAGTGGCCTGCCACAGGAGCTCACAGGAGTCCTGGGGCTGATGTCTCGAGGCATCTCTGTCAACACAGGAACAGCGGTGGCAGAACATGGAGAGAGCCCAGGCCAGTTGTGCTGCTCTCATGCGCACATACAGCGGCATCGCGCTGCGTGCCCCCAAGGAGCAGCTGCTCACCCATGTGGATAAAGAAATCATGGGCAACATCCTGCGGCTCTCCAGAGCCAAAGAGAGGGTAGGACCATGGGGTGCGCAGGGGCAGGGGGGATTGCTGAGTGCCCTCGCTCTAGCCCCTTGGGGCTGGGGTGTACCGAGATAGACAGTCTCTTTCTAAAGATCCCCCAAGGAAGGGTTTGTCCTCAATGTCCAGATCCAACCCCCCCATGGGTTTCCCCTGCCCATGCTCCTCTTCCACTTCTCAGCCCTTCAAAGAGTTCAAGGGATGCTTTGCTCTCCTTGGCCTCAGGACTTGCAGCTCAAACTCGCCTTGGTGCAGAGCGTCACTGAGGTCAGCAGTGCCATCCAGGCTGTGGGCGACTGCGGCAGCTTTGAGCTCTCCTTGAAGCAGGAGGCGATGCAGACTCTGCTGGTGAGTGCCCGTAGCTGGGGGGGATTTGGGCTGCGCCATAAGGCTGCTTTCCCCAGAGGCACGATGGTCTCTTGGCTTCATGCAAGCTCCTGGAGCTGTGTCCTGAGCTGGTAGGGCCCTTGGGTGCTGGTGCTGGGTGGCTGTGGCTGGGGAGCAGGGTCCATCCTTTGGTGCCTTTGGGGATCTGTGGGGGTGATGGGGCTGTGTCTGTCGAAGCCTGTCAGCAGAGCTTGTCCCCGGGGGAGGCAGGAGGGCTGTCCCGTGCCCCTGCCCACTGCCAATTCTGTGCTTGCCTCTCTGGGACTTGCAGGACTGGATAAAGAGGGAGCCCTGGGACTCCCTGGTGTATGGAGTGTTTCAGGCCCTGGAGGAGCTGAGGTGAGGTCTGTTCCTCAGGCTCTGGGGACTCCCAGTGTGCCCCAGCCCAGCTGGCTGGGGCAGCCCCAGTGACCTTGAGCATGGGGCCGGGAGCTGCTGGGGCTGTGGAGTGGGAGAGTATTCCCCATTTTGGGTGTGTCCCGAAGGAAGGGAGACCCGGGGTCTCCTGAAGCTGGGGGTGAGGGTTTGCCTGCTGCCTGGGAGGAGGCAGGAATTGCTGGAGCTGAAGGCAGTGCTCGCTGGCATAAGCTGGGGATGTTGGATTTGGGGCCGTCAATTAGGAGGAACCCAGCTGTGGTTTGAGCCATGCTGGAGAGGGCTAGTACATCCCCTTTCTGTTTTCTCTTTTTCCTCTGGCCAGCAAGCTGAGACCACCTCTGAGCAGGGAGGAAAATCTCAACCTGATGGCAGTGTGCTGCCAGAGTGTCTTGTCCTATCCTTCCAAGGAGCAGATGAACAAAGGAAGGAAGACAGTGAGGGCAGCTGTGAACATGCAGGTACCCACCGGCCAGTGCCTGCCCACCTCTGGGTCAGGATCCCACCTCAGCGTGCCCTGGCAGCATCATGCAGAACCTCAGCTCTCCTTTCCTGCTTTCAGCTTCTGCACAGGAGAGGCATGGACGATCTGGGCCATCTCATGGAAACCCTTATGGAGGCAGAGGCGACCTCTGCCTGCTTGGACGATGTGGTCCATGTGAGTAGCCATGGGGCAACAGGGACAGTGTCACAGGGGCAGAGAATCGAGGCCTTAGAGGGTGATAGGAGGTGGATACCTTTCCTACGGGAAAGTGGGGCTTTGGCTCCTTGCTCCGAGGCCGTGTGTCTGGCCGGGGCCAGGGGCTGAGCTGGGGGACAGGAGCACCTGGCCACTGTGGCCTCAGGACAGGCAGAGAAGTGGGTCCTGCCAGAGAGAAAGCCAAGGGCCAGCCCTGAGCTGGGCGAGAGCAGCCTGGGGGAAGGCTGGAGCGGGGAGATGCAGGCAGGGAAGCGACACCTGGCTCAGGGCAGAGGCAGCTGGAGAGAGTGAGGTGGTGGAGGCTGCAGTGCCAGTGCTCGGTGGGGCTGGGGACTGTGCCGGGAAAGGGCCAGAGAAGGAGGGAGATGGAGAGGGATCTTGGGGAGAGAAAGATGCATGTTGCGAGAGAGATGCACCCTGCCTCAGGTCCTGAAGGGCTGGCTCACCTCACCCAAAGAATGGGAGCGGGAGAGAGCCCTGCGGGTTTGCACCCATGTGCTGGGAGTTTGCAAGGAGCAATTTGAGCTCATGGTGAGTAAGGACCCCCCATGTGCCCCGGTGCCCCCTCCCCACCATTCATGGCCCTGGAAGGGAGCCCTGCCTGGCCAGGTGCTGAGTTTCGGGGCTCATGGGATTATGGGGCAGCCCTTCTGCCTGCCCCTCTGCCTGGTTGCTGCGCAGGGAGCAGGATGGGCAGCTGAGGTGAGCAGGTGGTGGGGCTGCCAGCGACCCTTTTCCTGCTGCTCTCCCCTGCAGAGAGGACGTCCTTGCAAGCAGTTTGGCTCCCTGGTGGGACTGCTGGGGACTCTAACCAGCGACTGCCTGGCCATGTCCTGCCAGAGGGCATGGGTCTGCCTTGGCTACCTTCTCCAAATGCAAGGTGAGGAGAGTGGGCGCTTCCCAGCCTTGCTCAGCCTGATCCTCCCTCCCTTCCTGGCTTGGCACCACCGGGATCCTGCAGGGCCAGGCCCCATCCCTGGGAGGAAAGGGGGAGGCAACGGGCTCGGCTGGTTTTGTGCCCCCACCCTGTTAGCCCTCTGCCTCCCGGCCATCTCAGGAAGGATCCCTGGGAGAGGGTTGCTAAGTCCCACCTCCTTGGGGCATGTGTGATGTTGGGTGGTCAGGGCCATCCCCCACTGCTGTCTGAGAGCAGGATGTTGTCACCAGCACTGGGGATTGTCCCCCTCCATGTCTGTCCCTGTCCACATTCCGGGAGAGACAGAGGGTGGTCAGACAACTTGCTCGGATGAGGTCCCTGATGTTTCAGAGGGTGCCTTCCCCCTCGCTCCCTGCCTTGAGCCTGGAGAGACAGGCAGCTACCCAGGCAGCATCTCCAAACTCATCCCTGCCAGGGAAGAAATCTCCTGCCGAGTACAAGAGGAAGCCAATTTGCTGCCCAGAGCAAACTGGGCAAGGAGGAAGGATCTGAGCTGGAGGCCCGGAGCGTGCTGTGGAGGATTGTGTTCGAACCCTTTCCTCGTCAGGCAGCAGGGTCTGCCTGTGCTGAGGAAGTCACAGGGAGGTTTCCCACCTCCCAGAGACGATGGTGGTCTGTGCAGGAAGAGGGAACACAGCTGCTGGGAGCAGAGGCCAGTGGCTGCTCAAACCCTGAAGCCCCAGCAAACAGTTCAAGGAGGAAGAGGGCTCTTTCCAGGCTGGGATTTGTCAGCCATTTATTTGGCTTGGGAAATCCTGCTGCACCAAGTTCAGGAGGGCCGTGGGTTTCCCTGTGGCCTTCACTGCCACCACTTGGGTTCTCCTTTATCTGGGGCCAGAGGCTGGGTTTCTGTAGACGTGACTCCTCTTTTCTCCTGGCATTTGTTCCAGCCAAGACCATGAAGGTGATGCCTCAGGCAGATGAGATCAGGCGCCTGTGTGAGGAGCTGAACAGCCCAGACACTGAGACTGTGGTGGAGACCTGTGCCACAATAGCAAAGGTAACTGGCCCCAAAACAATGGGGTGGGGGCCCAGCTCCTGGACTCTTGCACGTCTCCCTGCTTCCCTCCAGAGTCTCTCGCTGTCTCCAGAGTGAGCTGTCCAGGACGGTGTTAGCAAATAGCAGGATGCTTTGAGACAAGACATGCGTGTCCAGAGAAGGGCAACGAAGCTGGGGAAGGGTCTAGAGCAGAAGTCTTAGGAGGAGCGGCTGAGGAAACTGGGGTTGTTTAGCCTGGAGAAAAGGAGGCTGAGGGGAGACCTCATCGCTCTCTACAGCTACCTGAAAGGAGGGTGTAGAGAGGTGGGGGTCGGTCTCTTCTCCCAGGTAACAAGTGATAGGACAAGAGGAAATGGCCTCAAGTTGCGCCAGGGGAGGTTTAGACTGGATATTAGGAAATTTTACTTCACTGAAAGGGTTGTCAAGCATTGGAACAGGCTGCCCAGGGAAGTGGTTGAGTCACCATCCCTGGAGGTATTTAAAAGCCGTTTGGATGAGGTGCTTAGGGACATGGTGTAGTGGTGGACTTGGCAGTGTTAGGTTTACAGTTGGACTCGATGATCTTAAAGGTCTTTTCCAACCTATACGATGGTGTGATTCTGTGAAGACTGTCTTTTAGGTGTGCTGGAGCAGATACTGTATGTGTGTGTGTGTATGAGTGCTCTTGTCAGAATACAAATCTGGTATATAAGCAAACAACATGGGGGGAGACACTTCCAAATCAGTTAGCCGTAAACAGCACTGTATGCACAGCAGGAGGATCAAGTGATTGCCCCCTCCATGACTGCTGAAATAACAGTCCTGTCAAGTTTCCTTTCCTTTCTGAATTGCTGAAGCAGAGCTGTGATGCGGTCTCTCCTGTTCCTGACTTCTCTCCAGGCTGTTTGCAAATGCATCCCTCCAGCACAGGCTATGGACTTTCTGACTGCTGTCCTGGACAGCTTCCTGTATGTCAGACCCACGTGTGTGAAGGCAGTGTGGAAGTGGGTGTTTGTCTTCCTGGCGGAATGCAGTAAGGAAATACTCCAGGAGGTAAGGGAGAACTTTTTTTCCATTTGACTTTGTCTTTTCTCCTGTTGGCTGTTGCACTACACCCTGTGCAGTTGACATGGGCTCAAGAAACACTGCCTGTGTGCCGAGCTGAGGGGCTACTGATGGTCTGAGTTGTGCATTAGCACCTGCTGCTGGTGTCTGCTCCAGCTGGTGACAAGGATATGGGCATTTTTTGTCCAAAGTCTCCCGTTGGTCCAGGTCCTTCCCATGAGTGAGGCAGTTATCACTGGGAGGCACCAACCTTGCCGTTCCTCCCCTTGCTTTGGCATCACTGTCAGTCCTCCCTGCCCTGGGACCCACTTCACCCTGCTCTTGGGCACGCTAGGTTTTCCACAGGTTGGATACTTGTTCATTGCTGTCATTGCTTTCCCCGACTGTGGTGTTACCCAGCCTGTGAGGTGCCCTTCCTTTAGTGACCAGTTGCTGCCCGTTTGTAGCCTGGGAGCCTCTGGCCTCATGCTGGGCCTGCCCTTTCAAGGCTCCTGTTCTCCTCCTCCACTCATGCTCTGCTGCGCTTCACTTGGGCTCTAGGGCCACCAGCAGCTCAGTCAGCCCAGGCTAACCCTCCAGTGTGGCCGTCCGCCGCTGACAGAGGTCGTACACAGTGATGGCAACCACAGGTGGCAGCCCACAGGATTACGCCCAGCTGAGCGTAATCGGCTCATCCAGCCGATAGGCAGCTGCTGTTACAGGCAGGGCAGGGGGTCCCTGTGCCATCCCTGCAAAGCCCACGGCTGCTCCAGGCAGCGGGAGCGCTGCATCCGTGGGCTGTGGGGTCACCCCTTGCTGCTTCCCCAGGCGCAGAGCAGGTTGTGTCTGCACCATGGGCCAGAGGTAGGCAGCTGTGGGAGAAGCTGGGATCTTCCACAGGATGAGGCACCAATCTGCCTATTTGTCCTTATTGTGGCCACAGTTCCTAGCTGTGAAAGGCTCAAACATCCCTTCCTTTGGGGGAAGGTCTTCTGTGCTGGGAAGGGGTTGGCGCTTTGGGAAAGGAGAGTAGAGGCAAGGAAAAGTGTCCCTGGAGAACTGGGTTCCTCTGGAAGGAGTCACATGCCCTTGCACAGGCCCTGCAAGGCATCTTCAGGGTTTGGTTGCTAAAGAGTGCGTTTGGTTTTGCTCTTGCATCGCTACAGACACATGGGGAGAGTTACTCAGGTACTGGGTATGAAACGTGTCCGTGTCCTCTGTGTGCACACAGGGCATGCAGCTGCTCATACGGCAGGGCCCAGGCACATGCAGTGACTAAGGCTGTGCGTGTGTGTGCGTGCACATGTGCGTGTGTGTGCGTGCACGCATGTATGTGTGTGTGCGTGCGCGCATGCATGCACGCGCAACTGCCAAGAGCGTGCTCAGCTCCAGACGTGAGCCAGGGTCAGGCAGGGTGGAAAGGGTGAGGTTTCTAGCTAGATCTAGACTCTGTGTCAAGGGAGCAGGCATTGCTCATCTGTTGAATGGCTGTGTCTGGGCCCTGCAGGAGGGGGTAAAGGAGGCACTGAGCCCCTCTTTCTCCACTTCTTCCATTCAGGTGCCAAAAATCCTGAACACTCTTTACACCTACATGCAGCAGAGCACTCACAGGCCCTTCTCTCTCCATGCGGTGTTTCTCCTCAACCACTTTCACCAGGAGCCCGTGATCAGCAGTCTCCTCCAGAAAGGTCTGCCCATGAGCAGGTACGTGCACTACCCACTTCCCCCACTGTAGTCAAAGAGAGACCCCCCGCAGCTTGCTTGCACTGGGGGGTCCGGTTAAGAAGCAGGTCTTTTTTCTGCCTGAACTGTCTTGAGTGTTGCAAGACTGCGTGCTTGTGTCTCTGCCGTGAGTGGGGCATTGTAAGCCCCACTGCAGATGAGGAAAACGTTTGAGGGCACTGCAGGACCGCAAGGATACAGGCTCAGGGGTGAATGTCGGTTCTCTTGAAGTGACACGGTGGAGCTGTGGAGAAGCCTGGGGAGAAGCACCTTTGGGATTCAGGTCCTGAGGTGCTTAGCAGAAAAACTAAACAAAGCGGGAAACAACCGCCTGGGGACTGACTCCTCCACTTGTGAGCAGCACAACCGTCAGACTGCTCTGGAGTCTCTGACGGTATGTTCAACAGAAGACACATTTCTGCAGCTTTGCATCTGCTTTCTAACCCATACTTCAGTGCGAGGGAGCCAGGTGCCCTTTGCGGGTGTCTGTGGAGACTGCCAGGGCACTGTGCTGGGCCGGCCTCAAGGAGTGTGGGGAGCCGGGAGAGTTTTGTGCTCCTGAGCCACATGGCTGTCACAGAAGTGACAGTTGCAGAGAGTAAAGCCCCCGTCCCAGGCAGGCTGGGGAACCAGGCTGGTGGGAAAAGGCCTTGCCTGAACAGGTGGTTCTTGGTTACATTTCTCTGTAGATCACCTGTGCCATCTCTGAGGTGGTGCTTGCTCTGAGGAACACAGAGGAGCTCAAGCAACTGCTTCCCCACCTCCTTCCCAGCCTCCTGAGGTGGGTCAGTGAAACACTGAACGAGGAGAGGCTGCTTTCCCCCGTGAGCAGCTGGAGACAGCTGTTCCTCGAGGGCCGGGTCCTTGAGGAGAAGCCCTTCAGGTAAGGAGCCGACGGGGCCAGTGGAGGGGTTGGCTTCACTTCTGCTTGCCAAGACATGTGCGTTCATGGAGCTGTGGGAGCACTTTGCCTGCCCTGCTTCCTAGATCTGCAAACCGGTCGTCGTGGTTGGTTTTACTCCTGCTCCTTCACGGAGAAACTCCAGCTCCCAGACAAGAAGGTCTTACGCAGCTCGTACTGTGAATGGCTGTCATCTTGCCTCCTGCATACTCTTGCATGCACGATAACATTGCACCCCCTCAACGGATCCCCCACTGGGAGGAGTGACTCTCACGGGCACTGGCGTCATTCTTCGCAAAATGCTGGCGGGAAGAGGTATTAGGTGTTGCCTTGGTTATCTTAGCGTGGAGTCAGTCTAGGGACGTGGGTTTTCTTCTGCTTCAGTGGGTTTGCGGCATGAAGAAAATGCCAGTGTTGTTTGCTGCAGTCTTGAAGGCTATGAAGCATCATTTCAGGAGTATTTAGCTCTGCTAAAGATAAATCTTCCCCTAACCTGCTGTGCTTTGAGATTTCTTTGGGTTTGTGTTGTTGTGATTTGTTTTGTTTTGTTTGACTGTGTTTTGATTGGTTTTGTGTTTTGTTTCTTTTGCCAGGCTTTTCCTTTTGGCTTTAGAGTTGGTACTAGGCAAATGCATGGCAGCCAAATGGATGCAGCTGCTCATGAATTGGGAAGTGTGGGCTCGCCTGGAAGACCCGCTGGCTCACCCTGAGGGGGTGTGTCTCCTGACCAGGTAAGAGCCCCAGGCATGCACCTGGCTGCCTCCTGCAGGGCTGTGCCCAGGGAAATGGCTGCTGGGACTCTTCCGGTGTGCCTGGGAAGCCGTCCTGAGCTGAAAAATAGCATCTGAGTCAGTGCAAATGAATTTTGGAGACCTGACCTGTGGCCTTGCTGAGTAACTGTGTGTTCCTCGCTTGTGCAGAGTCCTGCTCCACGCTGGGCTTGTATCACCCTGCCTGGTGCAGACCCTCCTGCCATGGCTGGATTCCTGCTCAGTTAACCTGGGGATGACAGCTACGGCTTTCTTTGCTGAGGTAAGGCAGGGGGCAGGGAAGGAAGGGTTCAGAGGGGTTTTACTGAGATACCGCTGCTTGGGATGTCTTTTTTTGTGGTGCCTGGCTGGGATCAGGTCCCCATGGCACTGCCTGTGTCGTTCCAGCTCTCAGGAATGCAGTGTGACAAGGACCCGTGGGTGAGGCAAGCGCTAGAGGAGTCACTTGGTGATACTGGGTAGCAGCCAGCACCAAGGAGTTAACTAAATAAATCTCATCACAAAATGCCTAAAGGGGAGTGTATCTTTCTCTTCCCTAATGGCACCCTCGTGGCTGGTGGGACCTCATGTGGGTGACACCAAGGCTGGGGGCTGCCAGCTGCGTGGCCCCTCTCAGTTCTTCTCAGGCCATGGGATAATGAAGTCATGCTGGGACAGACCCCAGAGCAGGAGTCTCCCCATGGGGTCCTGGGGCCTTGCCGTGCCCTCCTGCTGCCCACGGGGATCCCCTTGCCACCATGCCACCACGGCATGACCACCTCCCACACCAGCTAGGGCTGGCGCAGGGAACAGCCCAGGACCACCCTGACCGTACCACCACAGCAGGCTTTGGCCCCCAGTGTCCCACCACCCTGGGACCCCCACGGTGCTTGCCCAGGGACACAGTGCAGGGGTAGCAGGGGAAAAGGGGGACACTGGGGGGAGTAGGGGGCACTGGGGGATGGGTGGGGGGAACTGAGGTGGCGCAGGAGTTTACAGGGGTGTGGGCAGGGGGAGGAAGGGGGGCACTGGGGGACAAGTGGGGAACGTCAGGGGTCAGCAATGGCACGGGGCTGAGCAGAGGGACGGAGTGTAGCAGAGGGGTCTGGCTGTCCCATCGGACCCCTGCCTGTTAACACAGGCCCCACTGGGGCTGCTCCCCAGCCCCGGCGAGCCTGGGCACAGCTGCATGCAGCAGGGGCAGCTCCACACAGGGAGCCCACCAGCAGAGATGTGGTTTTGTTCCTCGGGCTGCTGTGCACGCCGGCCCCACTGCAAGCCCATGGGAGCCTCTGGCCCCCTGTCCCAGGGGTCCCACCATGTGTCTGATACAAACTGAAGACTCTGCAAAGTTTGCTCAAACACAACTCGTGTTCCCGCCTTGCACAGTCATGTTCCTTGGTAGAGGTGAGGAGGGAGCTGTAAGAGGGAGGCGAGCCCCTTTCTGGGTTGAACACCACACTGAGAGGGAGTCCTGCTGTGGAGGGGGCACCAGCAAGGGCTGAGGTGCGGGGGGCACCAAGGGCCGGGGGTTTCCCTGGGCACCCGCAGTTCCGAGGGCTCCGGCAGTCCTGGGAGCCGAGTGTGCCAGACTGAGCTGGACGTGCTCCAATGGCAGGCATTTGTATGAGGAGGGCTCGGAGGGACCCCGTCCTGCCCTGCCGCTTCAAGGGGTCGCTCCCAGGCACGTGTGCACCCTGGCTCCCTGCACATCGGGCTTTGCACTACCCTCAAGTGGTCTGAGCCTCCTCCCAACCCCACAGAGCTGCTCAGCCCTGCCGGTAACTCCCATTTCCCCTCAAGGGGCTGAGCTCTGCCTGCTAGCCTGTTTTATTAGCTCTCCTGACAGCAGTAACAACAACAGCAGCAACCACAACAGCTGCTGAAGACAGGCTATTTACAGAGCATGGGCTCCTCTGAGCAAACACAAGCGTAACTCTGACACCTCGCTTCCCCCAAGCTTCTCCTCTCCCCACCCCTGGGAGAGGAGCAAGCTCTGGGCCAGGTAGGGGGCTGGAGGGAAGCCTGTGACGCTGGCCAGGAGGTGAGGACTAGCCCACAGGGGCACAGTGCCCCCAGGGGCCCCAGGCCAGCACAGCCCCAATCCTGTGGCCGCGGTCCCCCAGGGCATGGCCAGGCTGCACTGTCCCATTGTGCCACACCACCTCCGTGGGAGGTGAGGGGTCCCCAGGCACTCCCTGTGCATGGAGGGCTGGGACAGGGGGCCCAGGCTCTTGGGGTGCTGGGACCCAGAGATTGGGCTGTGGGGCATTCCCTGCTCTGGGAGCAGAACAGGCACCCTGGGCGACTTGCTCGTATGTGGCTGTCCCTGTTGCTGCTCTGAAAACTTCAGGCAGAAATCCCTCCAGAGGCCAGGAGACACCCCACCACGATTGCAGTGTCCCCCCAGTGGCCAATAGATTTCCCTGCCTTCCCACCACGGTCTGGCCCTGTCAGCCTGAGCCCCAAGGAGCAGAGATGGGTGAGGGCTTTCCAGCAAGGCAGGAGGGGTGAGAGGTGAGATTTGCTCATCCAAGGCCTGAAGGAAGGCTCTGGGATGCACGGGGGCTTCCCCACCCGTAGCACCCCAAGGTGAAGGGCGAGGGGCAGAGCTCAGCTGGAGCCAGAGGAACACAGCTGGAGCTGGGGCTTCCTGACTAGTCAGGGATGGAGGGAGGGAAGGGTGTGGGGAGGGATGTCCCTGACTTTTTGTGGGAATGCTGTCTCAGACCCCAGCCAGAACTAGGGCCATGCCTCCCCACGCTCCTTGCCTAAACTTCCCACCCTTTGATACAGCTCCTTGACGCTACCAGCTGGTTTCCAAGGCTGGGCCTGGCAGAGGAGGGAGGAGAGTTGCGGTTGGCCCTTTTTGGCGCCTCAGCCTGGAGAACATCTTTAGCTGCATCAAGAGGGCAGATGCGGAGAGAGGGATGATACTGGAACAAGGTTGGAGAGGTGGCTAAGCTCAAGATCTGTGAGCAAGACTAAAGCAAGCCCTGCCTCTGGTGACTCAGCTTCCCAGATCACCATGGGATGGAAGGGGACCCTCTGCTGAGGAGCTCTCGTGGACAGATATCCCCACCACAGACATGTACAGCTCCTCCAAGGGTCACTCTGGGTGCCTCAGTAGAAGGCAGATGAGTTGGGCTTGATGGACAGTTCCTCTCCCCAAGGGGAGGTGCCAGCCAAGGAGCCTTTTCCTAAGGGAGCTGGACAGACCATGGAGGCTGTTACGTACAAAAAAGCTCCAATGTAAAGATGGCTTCCACGACCTGTGCAAGAGAACTTGACCGACAGTGACCTCTCCTGTACAAGAGGGTCTGCTCTTAGAAGAAACCAGACCAAACCGTCTGGAAGTGGCAAAGTTGCAACAAAATAGTGCCGACTCTGCTAATAAATATGCATTAAGCACCCTTGCATGGGGGGGTGCACATGAACAAATACGCACAAGAGAATGGTAACAAGCGATGTCACGGCCAAAGCCAATAGGTTATGTAAACTGTGAAAATGAGTATGTGAGTAGTCTTAAAATTGTATATCAAGAATCGAGTGTAACACGGGGTCCTTCTTGGGCTCCCAGCTGAGAGGCACCTTAATGCAGGCAATAAAAGGGGGTTTTAGCTAGCGTGTACTTCTGCCGCCTTCTTTCCAGTAACCGCGCACGAACTAGAAGAAAAGAAGAAAATGCGAGCAAGTCCTTTTTGCTAACAACTTGGCGACCCAGGTGGGACTCTGTGGGTTTCCGACCTAGTGAGTGTAGATGCTGCACACAACACAGCTGGCGCTGGGTGAGTTCACCCGATTGTCTGTGCGGGGTCTGCGTTCACTGACAAGTATTGAAACTGGGGGCAGCATAAGTCATGGGGGTTCAATAGGTGAGGAAAAACAGGGTTTGCCGCTGGAGGAAATTCTGCAAAACTGGAAGAAAATCGATGGTACTGCAGGTCTCAGTAAAGCTTGAAAGCCCAAGCTATAGTTCTCTGTCAGGACGAGGGGCCAGCTGAAACTCGTGAGGAGATGCCCTCCAAGCAGTGGCCCCTGGAAGGTTCATTTGATATGAGCAAGCTGACTTTCCTGCGTCAACGCTTGGAGGATCAGAAACCTTAGGAAATGAACTACTGGTTTGTCTGGGATAACTGGGCTTTTAAACGACCAGGGGCATATGGGCATTTGTCTAAGGTAAGACAGATGGTAGTGCCACAGACGCTGGGAGACTCGAGTCTAAACTCTACCCTTGGTCTGCTTCGCCCGGTGCCTCCTCCTGCTGCTCCTCAGACCCCTATGCTGCACCCGCCGCTTCCTCCTGAAAACCACACTCCTGCTTTACAAGCTCCTATGATTGGGACAGTGATGGCTAGTCTGGCTGCAGGAATGCCTGTGGCAGCAGGACAGCAACCACCCCCTCCAATATTACATGCCTATGTTTATCAGCCATGGGCTCCAGGAGATTTGACTCAATGGGCACAACAGATGCCCTGGGTACGAAAAGACCCAGAAAAGGTTGCCCCACTCTTTTCTACAGTAATACATCACCTCTCCTGGGGAGATGTTCGAGTGCTGTCGCAGCAAATATTTTGGTTGGGAGACAGAGATTGGATATTGGAAAAAGATAGAGAATTAGCAAGTCGTGATGGAAAAAGAGAGCCTTGGCCAAGTGTGGACCCTAATTGGGATTATAACAATGCAAATGACCGAGCTGCCTGTGAAAGAGCTTGCCATAATCTGGTCCTGGCAATAAAGGCTGTAGGACAAACTGGTGTCAACTGGGAAAGAGTTCAGGAAGTGAGGCAAAGATCAGATGAACACCCGAGCGACTTTTGGAGTCGCTTGCGGCAAGTATTGCTGCGATATGGAGGAATGACTGAAGATTACTTTAATGACAATTTAAAGTTCCTGCAAGTGCTTCCTCTCCCCTAGGTGCTTCTGCCACCCCATCACCTGCGGTGTTTGCTTTTTATTGGCAGCTGATAACATTCACACATCATCTCTTCTGCAGCTCTTGGGACTGACTTGCTGTCTTGGGATCCCATTATTTTGGGGGGGGGGGTTTATAATTTGTTTTGACATTTTGTCTCCATGTACTCCTATTTTGTGGGAGAGTTTGATTGATAGGGTGTTGCTTGTTAGCAGCCCATCCTACATGGTTTAGTAGTCTCATCCAAGCTTTCGCTTTACTAGTTGACACAAGAAGCCCAGAGGACAGCAACAAGTACTTTATATTGCACACATCCATGTATGGTGGGAGGCTGTTGGGGCTACAGTGAAAGCTACTTTTACGGCCCTATCGCAGAGCACGCCAACATTTGCTCCTGTTTTGCTGCTTGTGACACCTGACGTATGTCATGCAGATCTCCTACAAGAGGTGTTTCTATCAATACTTTTCTTACCGTTTTATTTGGTTTCATGTTAATTTATGCATCCTTTAAGCACCTGAGAGTACTGTGCTCTCTTAAGCAAATCCATACTGTTATTACTCAGGTACTCCAACTGAATCTCTTAAAATTTGCTTAGACAAAAGAATACTGAAAGCCTTTGTCTGCAGTGTTTTCTGGGTCAAGCGATTCACTTTGACCCAAGCTTTTCTCACTCCCCACCTCCCACCATCGCTTATTAGACAGATGTAAAATGTACTTAGGACACTAATTCCAGTGACTTCAAGATGGTTAGGTATGTACTCAGACAAGAAATGTGGTGCTTGAAATGTAAATGGCAAAAAGATATTTTTACTGAAAACATTTCTGCTGACATTCTGCCATTTCATAACATGGTGGTCACACTGTTAATGATGGAACTTAATTTAGAATTGAAACAAAAAAAAAGAAATTAAGAAAAATTTAAATTTCTTTATTCATGTAGGCCAAAGGCTTACAAATTAGAAAGCTGAGTCCCAACATCTGTTTCAGTAACTGTGAAATCAATTTTTAGTTGTATTCCTAAACAAACTTCAGTAAGCGTACATGCCTAACTTTCTAGACTTCATGAGCAAATTGGGTTGACATTTGGGCTGACTTTTTAGAGGGAAACCAGGGCCTCCAGCAAATACTCGAATAAAAGACATCTGAGAGCCTCAAAGAGTCAACAAAAGTAAAAGCAAAATGCAATTCATGCTTCTTGGAAAAAAATTAGAATACATTTTTGGAATAAATTTCTTTAGAATAAATTTATTAACAGTATAAATATTTCTATGGCAATTCTAAGTGAAGCACTTTCAAAGCATTTGATGATAAAGACATCTAGATAAGATCCTCTCTGCCCTTTCCCCCTTAATTGAGGCAAAATAGTCATAATAAGAACAGCAGATTCGTATTGTTAACGTCGTCAAAGAGTGGAAGAAGCTTCTCCACCAGTTGCAGAGCGATGGGGCTGGCCTCCTTCCTCTTCATATGACCCATCATGTTTCTGATGACAAGCAGGACCTTCATCTTGATGTCTGTGTTGGCATCCTGCAGGGTCTCCACGATGTCTGGCAGCAGGACCTGTGGTTTTCTTGCCTGTTCAAAGCACAGAATTTCCTTTTAGTGAAGTGGTGAAAGACCACCCTGGCAACAAGTGCTGTGGTCAATGAGCATCAGCCTCCTGTCCACCTGTCAGGTGGCGCAGGAATTGCTGCAGCAGCCTCCTGGCAGGCGGTGGCTATGGGCGCATTGATGGGGACATGGGAGAGCAGGTGTAGGGAAGGCAAGGCAGGAGAGCGAAGTGCCTGTGTCCCCTGTTCAGCCACCCTCTTTTCTGACCGGCCTAAATGGGCCGCTGTCTTGGTAACCCTTTGTGCCTGGAAAGCTCCCCAGTCACCCACCAGACCCCTCCATGGCAGTGAGGGCATTTGGAGCCATCACCCCCCACCTCCTGACTCCCAGCCAAGGCCAAGCCACCACGTTACCCACTGCCCCAGCCCCAGGAGCCGTGGCTCCACTTGACTATGCCCTGCTCACTGCCTCAGGTCTCTTAGACAGTGTGATGAAGCCTCTGAGCATGAGTGAGAGCATCACCAGGCGTGGATGCCTCAGAGACCTGCAGACATTGTACAGGACTACAAAATCCTCTGATTCAATGTCACTAGAGGCCAGCAGCTGAAACAAAGATGACAGTGAGAGATAGGCAGACCTGCAGGGCTGCCCACACCGTGTGGCTCCTGGTCCCCACTGGCAGCTCAGGGCAAGGGCACTGGGGCCAGACAGCCCGTCCTGGGGCAGCCCTGCCCCAGGGCTCCACGTGGCCCCATGCCCTCCATCTCACTGCACACCACATGGTGTCTCTGCTGGTTCCTTTCCTGTGACCATGAGCAGCCTCTTGCTCTCACACCTCTGAGGAGCGATCAAAGAGTGAGAGCTGGCACAAGGGAGGCACAACATGTGGGTGGTGACAAGTGTCTCCTGACCCCAACCTTGCAGCTGGCTCAGCCTGTGCAGACACCATTGTCTCTGCTCCAGACCCAGTTAACGGGCAAGGGTCCGTTAACTGCAGGTTAACAGGTCCACATGGCCTTGCCCCTGCCACGCCTCTGCCCCAGGTTTCCAGTCTGCAGAGCAAGGCAGGAGGTTGCAGGGAGGAGAGGAAAGAGAGCACTGCCTGGGCAGAAAGCAGGGGCAGGCCTCATGTTTGTGCACTGGTGCTGAACAGTCTGCACATCCGCTGGTACCAGCATTCACTGTGCAGCTCCCTCAAGACCTTCTCCAAAGTCTGGGGCAGGGAAAGCGTCACCTCCCACATGGCCAGTGCAGCGCTGCAAGCCAGAGTGCTCTGTCAGCAGGGCTGTCTTGGCCACGGCGCTGTGCCTGGGCCAGCCCCATAGGACCCAGGCTGTCCTGCAACCCTAGTCCTGCCCAACCCCTCGCCTGGGGTTGCCTTAGGGCCCTGCCTGGGCAGGCTGGAGAGGGCTGAGGTGGTGTTCCCCATGGGACAGCGAGGAGCATGGTGGCAGGGCTCTGGGCTGGCTTGGCCAGCTTTGGCTGCTGCAGGCCTGGCTGACCCACCAGGGCTGGAAAGTGTGCTGGGCTGGAAGGCCCTCCTCCTCAGGGATGGCCTGCAGTTTTCCTTGGGTCTGGCAGCCAGAGAGTATCCAGGGCCCTCCCCCCCAGAGGAGTGAGGGTGGAAAGACATGTATCAGACCTCTGGGCCAAGAGAGAACAAGCATCTGTCAAGGGAGCGTGCATCCAACAAGGAACACTCCCCACTTGCTTCTCTGATAACAAAGCTCCGGTGCGTGTTCTCACTGGGAGGGAGAAACAACTTCTGTTTCTGGAAATCCCCATTTATGAAAGACTACTGACAGAGATGGCTCTTTGATGGGACTGTTTATAAGCATGAGAGCTTACTCCAAAGCAGCAGGAACACATTGCATGTCTTGGGAGGACATGAAGCAAGAAGTCATTGCAGAAGGGCAAAGGAGAGCATCTCCATGGTTGGCCTGAAGTTCCACCAACTTAAGGAGATTACTTCTTTCCACTACTTCACCAGCTATTTCTTGTGCTGTTTGGATGCCACAAGAACATATATGTGATCTGTCAGATTAATCACCGCATAAGGCTGCATGCCCCTGAACTTTGAGTGTGATCTTATGGAGCTGGTTTTTTTTACCTTTTCCTGGGGAGAAGGGACAGGTGGATGTCATTTAGAGTTGCCTGAAAGCTTGGCCTTTTCCCTGGTGAGGAAAGCTCTCCCCACTCTAAAGATTAACATTGGTTCTATGAACTCCATGCTATGGCCTGGTAGAAATGTGGCTTTTTTCAATACTTTTTAAGCTTCTCTGGACTTGATGTTTCAAAGTACTTCGTTTGTCCAGGATAAGCGTTGGCTTTGTGTCTGAAGAGGCATTGTGATGTTCAGGCCCTGGGTGACCACCCTGCCTGTGCTTGTTTCCTAGACCTCTTTGTTGTTTCTCTTGTTTTCTACCTCTGTGTCTCTGTCCTATGTTTAGATTACAGGTGCTTTAGAAAGGAGCTTTCTGATGGGGTTTGCACAGCTCACAGTCCAGGACATCCGTATCTGTGACTGTCACAAGGTTTTCATTCTGCCTTCCCACAGAAAGCCAAGCCATAATACAAGGAGTTTGGTCTCACCTATCTCTCAAGCAAAGCTAGAAATAGTGTTATCATCAATGAGCTCCTATGGGACATAAAGGAAGCTTATCAAGAAACAGTAGTGTCCTGCCACGCAGGCTTTGAACTAGCCCTGGTTAAGAAGCTGACCAGCAGATTGTCACTAGAGGACACTCAGGCTGCAAGGGTATGCATTTCCCAGCATTCACATACCTGGAGGGAGATGTGCTTTGACAGCCCCATGCCGGAAGGACATGGTGAGCATGCATAAATGCATTCCTTGGACCTGTCAGTAGAGTAATCACCAAGGGCAGAGGACAACAGCACAAAACCAGTGAAGTTCTGGCCACCTTCTCAAGCCAAAGAGGCAATTTCACAAGGAGTTGCTCTCCTTAACAGCTGCAGAAGTGCCAGCTGTCTGGAAACATCTGTGGCTCTTTCAAGGGCTGAGCTGATTGTTTTGTGCCCACTAACACAGGGCAAAAAGACAGCTTGTTTGTCTTCTCTACATGAATGGCTGGAGAAATGTTACTAACTTGGTCCAGGTGTGATCTTGGTGTTTATCTTGGGAAGTCCATGGATGGGATACACTGGAGCCACATACTTCCCATTCCTGGTCATGGAGGGCTCCACATAGTAATGAGGACCTGGAGAGCAGCTGTCTTCCATGGGAGGTTTTGCCCCTTTACATGTGTAAGCAGGGGCTTTGGTTTTGGTGGGATTGCATTTCAGTTAACGTAGGAAGAACAGCATATGAAAGGACACCTGCATGCTCCTTTGTAACTGGAGGAGTTTGAGATGATGGCCTCATGAAACTCCCTTCATGGGGGACTTTTTCCTCCAAGAATAACACAAGCAAGCTATACAGTGCCTTGTAGTGCCAAAGAGTAAATCTCTAAGCACAAATGGTTTTGCAACTGCATTGCTAAGTCATCTCAAAAAGAAAGTGGATCTCCTGCCGGCCTAGTTCCAGTGACTGTCAGGTTATTTTCTTTATGTAAATGCTACTCATTCTCTCAAAAAGTAGATGAACATTATTACTTTTAATCGCACACATCCAGTATTTCAGACTTGCAGTTCAGGGCCCTGACCCTGAAGAGTGAGTCATGGGCTCTGTGCCCCACAAGAGTGTTTGAGCCAAAGTGACCCTCCAGAAACTTCTGAGATGCAAAACATGCAAGACAGATCCATGCTTTAAGCTTCTAACGTGAGACAAGAAGCACTCAATTGGCGGTATGCCAATGAGTCAGCATATTCGAGACCCTCAGGACCAAGGGGCCCACTGAGCACGAAGAGCAACAGGATCATCCAGACCTGGGGAAGGTATGGTATAGGACACAGAACACAGACGTGGGCTGGAACTGCCCTGCCCAGACATATACCCATCCTATGGAAATGATCGTGTGGCCTCTCTCCGCCCAAACCTGCCTGATCCTGAACAGACCTCTCCACAGCCCTGACTTTAAAACCCCTGCCTGCCCAACCCTGCAAACCCTCCTCCCCCCACCAACCACCCTGCACAAACATAGCATCGGTCCCTCAGTTTAGCCTCCAGAGAGCTGGGGGGCTGCATCAGCTAACGAGGGTGTTGCTGCCAGCTCCAGGTTCCTCATCATCATCATCTGCAGAACTGAGAAACAAGAAGGGGGATGCAGACCGACACAAAGAGATGGAGAAGGACAAAAGAGCGGCAGGCTGCAAGATGGAGACGGAGGCAGAGCAAAAGGGGTTGGGAAGCAGGGCGGAGGCACAGAGAGAAGAAAAAAGGGAGAGCTGGCTGAATGGGGTAGGAAAAAACAGCGATGGGCAGCAGGCCAGACAGGTGGAGCAAGAAGAAAAGCGGGACACGGAGCGGGGCACAAGAACAAGGAGAAGAAGGCAGGTACAGAGAAGCGGCAAAAACAACAGTGAGGGGAAGAGAGAGGGCCTGGGACGCCCCGCAGACTACAGCTCCCGGCATGCCCCGCGAGCCAACATGGCCGCCCGGCCCCGTGCCCCAGGACTACAGCTCCCGGCATGCCGCGGGGCGCGCCTTCCCGCTCTCTGACCCCGCGGGGACACCGTCCGTCGCGCCGGCCCCGCCGCACCGCCGCCTCCTGGGGGCTGCCCCGGGTCCGCCGGTCGGTCGCGCGGCCCCGCCACCGGGCACGCGTGGCAGCTCTTAGGGGACTTCCAGCCCTCTCTGGCCACCACTCCACCCCACCTGAGCACCCAAGGAACCCCAGCCCCACTCCTTTCCTCTGTACTAACCCAGGCTGGGGAAAGGAGTGTTTCCCTCTCGCCCACCTCTGCAAGGGTAGAGGCTGGGAGGCGATGTGACTTGAGCTCTCCTCTGGCTTCATCTCCCAGCAGGGGACTAGGTGGTTGTTCCAAAGTTTACATGCAAGATAATAAGGGGGGGAGGGGGGCGCTTAAAGTTTAAGCACAAAACCATTCCACTTTTCTTTTACTCAGTTCTCCCAGGATGTTCATCACAGGATGTTCAAATTTGCGTACAAATTTTCTCAGCCTGTGATAATAGGTGAAAGAAGTGCAAAAGAAATGTATCACACCAGCTACGGCTAGGAACAACTGGTAAGCGAAAAAGGAGGATATCAGTGAACATTCAAATATAGCTTAATTATTTTTTTTTTTAATGAAAGGCAAGATGGCAGCCTGGCACAAGAGAGTCCTAAGTTTTTTTTTCCCTCTAAAAAGCAGTGGTCGCTGGAGGTAGAAAGGCTGAACTGCTGGGGCTAGAGGCCATCAGCTCTTTCTTGAGTGCTGTTGTTTACCTTGGCTAGTCCTACATAGAAATTAGATTAAGAAATGATCATCACACAGTAATCCTAAGGTGGGGGTTTCTGGTTTCTTGGGGTGGGAGAGAAGGAGGAAGGATAGTTAATACTCAGAAAACCTCAGCAACTTTAACATGTTCCAGTTTTGGCATGCTGAATTTGAATGGGAGACTGGAGAACCCAAGTTTCCCAGCTTGTGTGTAGCCTGGCCTTTGAGTCATGACACCTTAGAGTACCTCACAGTTAGTATTTAGGATACCAGCTGCCCCAAGATTGTCATTTCAACAGTCACGTCACTGTTCTAGCTCAACCAGGGACCTGTTTGTCAGACACATGAAAAAACTGAGCTGACAGCTGGCTTCAAACCACAGGAATGTCTAGGACAGCTTTAAAGCATGAACTGACACCATCAAGACCTAAAATCCATTAAAATGGCCTTTGTCTCATGCATAGGAAACAGCTTCCACACTCTATTTCAGAATCATAATTACAGTCTTGTACTCAGCATAGAAACCAAATTAGTTTTAGAGCAAGATATGTTGGTTCTGTTTGTGGTGAGGATCTGGTCACATTGCTGGAAAAGCTGACTGCCATTGACCTGAAGAAGCAACAAGTCCAGCTTCATAACTGCTGATAGAAACCAGTCTCTTTTTTAAACTGATGAGGACGATTTTGGAAATTGGTTCAAGGACAACTAGAGCAGCCGTATGAACAGAGAAAACTGCAAACTGACTCCACGTGCAAAAAAAATGATGACAGCATGAAAAAAGTACTATTTAAGTACCAGTATGAGAGAAGTATTACTTAAGTATCAAACGTTTGGATTGTCATGGTGACTTTTTTGGTCTTTGTCTCTCTTGTCTGTCTTGATAAAATCAGGGGATAAGAAAATGCTATTAAATCCTACTTCAAGTGTAGAGCAGAAACTAGGTCCAAAGCCCCCACAGGTATTTGAGGATCAAGATGTCTTATGAACCCCATGAGAATTAGGCACTTCTATGTCTTTTGAGATCTGTCCAAGGAAAGCAGATGAGCCTGGCCAGCTAGAGCTGCTGGGGAGCAGGGTTTGACATCATCTCCTGGATCGCAAATGACTGTCCTCATCCCTAACATTGTAACATTGGTCCGTTGCTTGATGAAGTCGGTCACCTCACAAATAGGGAGGTAGACAAAGCGGAGATGTTTAATGCCTTCTTTGCCTCTGTCTTTAACACCGATGATGGGCCCTGGGACCCCCAGAGCCCTGTGTTGGAAGACCATGACTGGGGGGATGATAAACTCCCAGCCAACTCTGAACTTGTTTGAGCCTTGCTGCTCCAGCTGGATGTACATAAGTCTATGGGGCCTGATGGGATTCATCCCAGGGTACTGAAAGAGCTGTCTGAGTTCAAGGAGTGTCTGGACAACGCTTAGTCATATGGTTTAGTTTTAGGTAGTCCTGTGAGGAGCAGGGAGTTGGACTCAATGATCCTTATGGGTCCCTTCCGACTTGAGATATTCTGTGATTCTATGATCCTCCTTTCCTGCCTCTCACTCAGAAACAAGGCAAAACCAAAGTTCAGCCTGAAACCCCAAGCTAACAGGTTTGTTTTACCTTTAGAGAGGACCTATTTGCTGCCCAGTATCTCTGCTTTATGTGATATAATGCTACTCACCATGACCCTCCCCCTATAAAGCAGAAAGAATGCTCTGAAATGGAAGGAAAGTGAAGAGCTCCTGGAATCCCAAGGGAGGACAGAAAATAAATTACATTCAGCAGTTTATGGTTATAAAATTTGCAAGGCGACCTTAGTTTTGTTTGGTTAAAGGGAAATGTGTTCTCAAGCCAATACTTAGGTGGAAATCCAAACAGCCACATACTCTCAAGACACAGGACTGCATGACACTTGAATCAATTCAGTTTCAGCTAGAAGAAAGCTTAGTAACCACCACTCCCTTCTCCTGATCTTGTCCAAAGATGGAAACAGAAGAATCTGTACAGGGCATAAATGCTGTTAACTGGTATCTAACATCACTTACCAACCAACGTAACGCCCTTACCAACCAAAATGTTTATAATGAAAACAGGATTTTAGTGATAAAACAGCTTCTTTGCAGCACTCCTAGGGACACCGTGTTGCTTAGAGCATTAGGTATCAAGAAACTGTATACAATAAAAGAAAAAAGACAAACTTACAATAACATGTTGAAAGGACAGTGGTTTTGTCAAGTTCTCCTACAATTATTTAAAAACAAAACAAAATCAAAACTACAACAAAACCCTCTTCCTGCTTGTAATGGAGAATATGGAGGTGCTTTAAATGCAGAGTAGTATCACAGACAGGTATAAAGGAGTCCAGAATCTGGAAAAGGCAAACAGGGCTGTCAAAACAGCCCAAGGTGAGTTTGCTTAAATCAGCTTTTCCAGCTAACAAGCTGGGCAAGAGGATGGAGCACATACTCAGCAAGCCTGCAGACCCTACCCATCTGGGCAGGCGGAGGATATGGTACAGAGTGGTGCTGCTTCTCAGAGGCTGGAGAAATGGGTTGAACAGGAAGGTCTATGATTCTGTGGTTCTTCTGTGAAGTTAGACCTGGGCAAATACAATATTTTGCCCCCAGGATGGAATAACCCCATGCAGCGGGCACAGGCCAGCCAACTGGCTGGCCAGCTGGCTGGGGAACAGCTTTGCAAAAATGGACTGGGGGTCCTGGTGGGCAGCGAGTCCAAGAGAGTGCAGCCAACTGCACATGGGGCTTATTCGCATGAGTGTAAGCAGCGGGTGGAGGGAAGTGATCATTCACCTTTAGTCAGCTGCTTCCTTGATTATATTTTTCTGGGGTCAAAGGCATTGGAGGAGGGCAAAGCAGGCACAGGCTCCAAGCATGGCTTGCTTGTTGGTGGAGATGGTGCCCATACCACTGGGGACAGGTGACCCAAGCCAGATTACAGGACGCTGCTGTGCAAGCTCCCCTCCACTTGGGATACACACTAGACACACACATAAGGAGACCAACACAGAGTTAAGTTCCACTTGCAACATCATTAGCAATTTATTAAGTCAATGCGACTTCCAACTCTGACAACGAAATGTGAACACCCAACTGCACCACAGCCTGAACAGAGGCACCTGCTGTGCGGGGGGGAAGGCTGGAGCCCAGGGACCCAGTCTGTGCCCTGACGCTCACCACCTCAGTGCTTTCTGCTTCAGTTTCCCCTTTTTCGAAGTGGGAATGATGCTGCTGACTTCACCTATGAGGCTCTGGGAAGCCAGGTGCCACCAGCTGGGGGACAGAATGGTAAGAAAACTGAGCGAAGCACTCCTCTTTCCCATCTGTCTGGGGGAGAACAGGTGCCTTTCCCCTCCCAGCACAGGCTCCAAGGCAGAGAGCACTTCAAAGGCAGTCGCTGGCACCCACAGCACAGAGGCCAGCTCAGCAGGGATTGCGCAGTACACCCCATCATGATGCTGGGCACAGGGGAGGCCCCAAATCCCACACTCTTGCTGCAGACAGCCAACCTGGACAGCATGAGGGGAAGAGCAGCCTTAATCTACCCAGGATGAGAGGGAGTCTGTCTGGATGTGGACAGCTTGGCAGCTTTCTCTTCTCACCAAACTGGTCTGAAAAGGCACTTCACTCCCCATCCTGTGAGGGAGGATATACCTGGGAAAAAACCTTTAAAAGTGGATTTTTAGGAGAGGTTCAACAGAAAGCAGAGACTCTGCAGCACCACGGCAGCTCTCCTCCCTGGCAGAGGCAGCAGTCCAAGTGTTAAGATCAGCACTGAGATATTCTATGCAGGAAACACCCCGTGGCTCCATGCAGCAGCCAATATCTAAGACAAGTCAGAGGCAATGGCATCTGCAGTGGCCCAGGTTCAGGCAGACAAGGCCTCCTGCACAGTCTTCCCTGCCCCAGCCAAGGATCCAGATTGCAGTTGCCCAGCAAGAGGGCTGTTGGGATGCAGCCGGCAGAAACGCCCTAGCGTCCAGATGGGGAAGACATTGCGGTACGCAGTGTAACTGATGGCACATGACTTGTTGAATACCCCAGCAATATTTTCCTGAGAGAGAGACAGAGAGCAAGATGGTATGGGTGACAGGGGACCACAGTGTGTCCAGGATGCGGTGCTGAGCTCATTGCCTTCCTGAAGTCCCCCACCAAAAGCCATACATGGGTTCCCGTCCAGGTGAGGGAAAGCACACCATTGCAATGGCTGCACAATGCCCAGGACATCTGCAACACCAGGGAACCCCTTGGAAAGACTAGAGGAAAGATGTACCTGAGGCCAGTCCCCGTTGGGCAGCTGCTTCTCGATCAACACTTTGATGCCCCTTTCCAGCACATCAATGTCAGGGTACCTGTAAAGCACAAGGGAAATGTGAGCACTCTTATCCAAACCATCTGCAAACTGCCATCCATGTGCTTAGGGAACTCAACCACCTCCAGGCTGCCCTGAGCTTCTCCCAGGCACGCTGAGTGCTTTGGGAAGGTCCCTCACAACCCTAGGACACCAGACATTATGAATACAGCAACATTTTCCCAGGCTGGAGGCCTGTGGTTGTGATCCAGACAGACCTTGCTTTGCACTGGCTCCCCCTCGCCCGGCATAATGAGCCTCACTGGCCTGTGGAGCACTGTGCAGGCCAGTCCCTCGTTGCAGGAGGCTCATGACCAATGAGGTCATGAACAAACATGGTTCGGTGCGTGGCCCGTAGCGGCCAGGCCCAGGGCCCATGCCAGCCCTGCCACACAACCCAGCCTGCATTTCCCATTTCACTGAGCACTCAGGGCCAGGTGCTGCCTGAAGAGGTGAGGGCTGCTCCTACCTGACAGCCATGAGCCCCAGCAGGGCCCAACACGTGTTGTGGATCTGCGACATGGCACTCTGCACATACATGCGCTGCTCACATGAGTCAAAGTCCTCTCCCCACCCACCATCTGCCATCTGCTTGGAGAGGAGGAACTGGCAGGCCTGGGCCACCTCTCGGCATGCAGCCCTGCAAGGATGGGGCAGAGAATCAGACAGGGCTGGGGACACGGAGCGTTTGCATGCCCATGTTTCCCAGCTGCAAAAAGGAGCTGTGCTCTGGCCTGCCCACGGCTGGGGCTGCCCCGAGAGTTCAAGGCTCAGGCTGTGAGTGCCCTGGTCATATCACAGGCGCAGGATTTGGGAGGAGAGCCCATGCACAGCCAGGCATCCACCCAGCCCCACCACAGAGTCTTGCCCTGGCCCAAGAGGTAGGTAGGGGCAGGGGAACCAGACAGCCCCTTCTTACCCATCACAGTATGTGTGCTGCATACTGGCGAATGCCTCCAGACCAAACCAGGTGCCATAGGTGAAACAAACCCCCCAGCTCCTAGGAGGAAGGGGAGAGTGGTACTGTCAGGAGTGCAAGGCCCCAGGTAGAGGCAGGCTGTGACATGGCCATGTTCACAGCAAGAACAGAGCCAGGCATAGAGCTGCAGCCTGCCTTCTCCTATGGCGCAACCATGCCCAGTCCCACCAGCACCTGCTCCCAGCTCACTCAGACGTCAGCAGACACTGGGACCAGAGGAGCTGGAGCCACCCTAGCCCCCAGGGGTTGTCTGGGTCTTGTGCAATGCACAAGGTGCCTGCTCTGCCTGGGCTGGATGAAGAGGAAAGGAGAGCAAAGCACAGGAGCTAGAGGAGGATCAGCCCCTGCTCGCCCTTCCCATAGATCCTGCCAGCCAGGAATTTTTGCCATCCTGGTCCCTCTCACATTGCAGGAGCCAGGGGAAAACTGAGCACCAGAAACACTGCTTACCCTTCCCATGACCCGTCGGCTCGCTGCGTCTTGCGACAGAAGTCCAGGCCCTTCTGCAGAGTCTCTCTGGTCAGGAAAAAGACACCCGCTTCAGAAGCAGCTCAAACTCAGTGGCTGCTTCATCAGGGGCATCCATCAGTCCCTCTGAGGCTTTGATGGGTCCCATTATGAGAGAGCTCAAGAGGCAAGAGCACGCAGACAGGCAGCCACATTGTTCGGGATCTCAGAGTCAAATCGTGCACAAGTTGGGCGCTTTTCTGCCTCATGCCAGCACACAAGCAGGGGACCCAGCCTGCAACTGGCTGCAAGATCAAGGCAACTGCTAAGTCAAGAGGCAGGCAGATCTCCACCAATTTCCCCCAGCATGATCCCAAACAGCCTACGCCCTGCTCCTTGAGAGAGGCTGGGCACCAGCCCCTCACAAGGAGCCCCCCTGAGGTGGGGGCACCACCAGCACCACCAGCCCCCCCTTGAGGTGGGGGGCTCTGGTTTGGAGAAGTCACCAGCATCCCAGCTGTGCACATACCAAGGGCCACCGCAGGGGCTGCTCCATGCCAATGCAGAGGTCCATGCAAGACCCTTGACAAGGCTCAGCAGGAGCTGTGCCAACAGAGCCCATGGCAGGCAGCATGGGACACTGCAGCCTGTCTTCTCCCCTACCCAGCTCTCACCTCAGCGCCTCACCTGATCTCTGGGGCTCTGTGCTCAGGGAACCTGTCGTGGAAGTGCCTCAGTGCCTGCATGACAGCGGACGTGCACTCCACATAGGTGTAGTCGATCATGATGTCGCCTGCCAGCAGGTGAAGGATATCAGTGCAACAGCCCCTCCACTGGGGAGCCTCCAAGCCACACGCTGCCAACCTCTCGCTTGGACCCAGGGTACACTTATGCCCCAGAGGGACCTGGGGCAAAGCCAGGCAGCCACTGGGCACGGCGAGGCCAGTCAACTGTGTTCCTTCACAGTGGACAGGATGACCAGCCCCACACAGCTCCCCTTACCAAACACCTCCGAGGGGTTCAGGAGCTCCAGTAAGTGGCCTCCTCGCTTGGTTTCATATGTGGCAAAGCCTCCATCCGAATTCCTCATGCTCAGCAACTGGCCAGACAAGCAGAGAGAGGGGTTGGGACTGGCTCACAGGCAGGACCACCCCAGTCTGGCCCCAAGCCAGGTGTGAGGACAAAGTCGGACCCACAAGTCCAAGGGGTTGGCAGACAACCCAAGTCCCAAACCACACTGACAGGCAGGCCCAATCTGGACCATCACATTACATTACGTCACATATGTAGCTCCGTATCACAGTAAATATAGTGTTGCCATACCAGGCCACAGGCCTTGTACTAGCTTAGTAATACCAGATCTAACAACTCATCAGGCCTTGACTTCTTATTTTAGCTTGGTTTAGCTGCCTGCATTTCTCTTGGCCCTAATTTTTGCAGCACTTACCACATTCACGGCATCAAAGAGGCATTCAGAGGGGACAAGCTTGGCAATGAAGGGGCACTTCTCCTGCAGCAGCATAACTGACTTCAGTCCCTCTGCTGTGCAGTCTGCCACGATCCAGCCACAGTCTCGGGTGCTGAAGGGGAAGCCACCCTGGAAAGGGGTCAGGAGGCCTCAGCACCTTCCCCTGACCTGTTCTGTTCTTGTAAGGAGGGGTGGTGCTGCCCCTCATTCCCATCCCCTCTGCCCAAATCCCTGCCCCGTTCATGCGTCCTTCACAGACCAGTTCCAGCCATCGTACCTTGTTCATATGGCGATAATATTTCTGGTAGTCAGGTGGGTTCTCTGGGATCTGCAGAAGATAAGAAACAAGTGAGGGCAGGCTGGAGGTGCCTGGCTGCAGGACCACGGGCTGAAACCATCGCAGATGCAGAACCATGTGGGACTGGGCACCACCTGTCCTTTACTGAGGGAGGCAGACAGGGAAGGAGGTCAGATCTGGAGCAAGGGAGTGCTGAAGAGAAATCACATTTTGGCCTAGTTTCAGCAAGTGTTGCTAAAGTCCCTTCTTTGGGCGCTTTCCTGCCAGGGAGCCATCTGCTTTCAATGCTCCCCTTGGCAGCACCATGAGCAAGATCTATGACTGCATCTGCACCAAGCTGCTGGTGATGGTGACCCCCACCTTGAGCCACTGGCCTGGCCAGCAGGAGCTGAGCTCACGCAGTCATTAGCTGAGGAGTCTGGGTTTCCCAGAAGGGCACCTCAAATGTGTGGGCACCAGACAGGACGAAGGCCAAAGAAACCTAAGCTCTCAGTTTTGCAGCCTCTCCAAGCTGCAAAGATGGCTCCCAGCAACATGGAGCAGAAAACATGAGGCTGTCCCTAGGACTTTGCTAGTCCAGCCCTTCAGAAGAGCTCTTCAGAAGGCAACAGATGCATCCAACAGGGCTCTGAGAAGCAGCCAAGTCTGCATAGCCAGCATGTGAGAGACACCACCAACTGGCTCCGCTCACCTGAGTGAACCGGAGGAACTCGTAGGCATTTTGGAGGCAGGACGTGAATTCAGGCATCTTCTGGGCTTCTGCCTAGAAACAGAGGTGCACAGTCAGCAGTCAGCAAGGAGTTGTGGCCATCAAATGTGCCCCTCAGGAAGAAAAGGATGTGCTGGGACCTTGCTGACCTGCTGATCTAGGTGCCATTAATGCCTGCCCCTTCATGTAGCCCTTTCTGTAGGTTTGCATTCATACTTTGCCTACTGTTTCTATTACAAACCTCTACAGTGAGAGCTGAACCAACAACTGTTGCCGGCATCACCGAGAGAGATATTTGCATGATCAGATTAGGGGCTTACCAGGGCAATCACACCAAAAAGCATGCCTACCATAGCTGTCTCTGCCCCAATGCAGGAAAGCAGAAGACCCGCGCTCTGTCTTTGCCAAATGGCAGTCCTCGGGGGCCAAGCAGAGCAAGGAGGAAGGGCCAGGGTTTTATCACAAGGCTGCAGCAACTGGGAAGTCTAACCTGACCCACTCAGCCAGCGCTGTGGCCTCCTGCTTCAAAAGCAGCTGGCAAAGATGGGCTGTTAGCAGCTGTGCTGGGCACCCTGCCTACCACAGCCGAGGTGGACTCTGAGAAGATACGTGTTTGCCTGGCTCAGTCATACGATGCAATGCCAGAAATGGCACAGCAGAGGTCTGAGGGGATGCACGGTAGGAGCTGCTGGTATTCGGGTACACGCCAAGGAGAGACCATTTTCCCAAGGCAGCATGTAGCACTGAAGGGTGCATTACCTCCAAGAAGGCTTGGATGGCAAAGGCAGTATCCCAGAGCTGGGATCCATTTGTGCCCTGGAAGAGAGAAAGTAGATAGTGAGGGGCAGGTGCTGGCAGCAGCCTGACCTAGCTGTGGGGTCTATGGGACAGCATATCCCTCCTGCATTACCCCCACTAGCTTCCTCTGCCCTGTGTCTCAGTTTTATGTCACCCCAGCATCACAGTTGATGTGCTGGCATAGAGGGGACAGATGCAGGGGACAGCAAGGAGATAGGAAATGAGACAGCTGCTTCAGCCTGCTCTGTGCACAGCCAAGACAGGAGAAGTGGCTAGCGATAAGGAGCAGAGGGACACAACAACTATGAGAGAAGCACAGCTCAGTCCACATGCAGTATCAGGGACTTCTTTCTCCTTCCCTTCTCCCAGGACCTGTGAGGATGAAGGGGGTGGAGGCCTAGAGCTGCCCCCTCAGCTCACAGCCACAGAGAGGCAAACTAGCAGGATGGACACTACTCACTCCTGGCACAGCCAGGGGAAGTGGCAGTGAGATAGACAAAGCCACTAGGCACCAAAGGAGAGATGCCAGGAGCTCAGGCCCAGGGTGAACAAGCTATCCCATTATTCCATGGGCTGCCCCAGCACGCCAGGGTCCCTCTCAGTCACAGCTGAACTCCTACAGCACTTCACCTGCATCTTCATGCCGTCGAGGCCCAGCCTGTGGGAGGAGAGAGCACAGTGCTGCAGCGCAGGCACAATGAGAGTGCCAGGAAGCGGGTTGGGAGCCACGGTGTGCTCACTCTACAGGAATCGGGCCAGGTGGGCCACGCTCAGCCCTTACCAGAGATAGTCAGGGATCCTGGAAACATGCTCCTGAAAAGCTGGGGAGTTCTTCCCATCCACGAACCAGCGAACCAGCATGTTGATCGTCTTGGAAATCTGCCGAGAGCAGCACTGTCACTGCTCTGGATACAGCTTCTTCCAGCCCCAGAGACATATGTCCCTCCCACCCAGCACAAAGCCATCTAGAGGTGGTCCCGGGCTTAATTCCGACAGCTCCATGTGTGGCATCACTCAGCATAGCTGAGTTAGTGGGGCAGGTGCCATGAGATTACTCCAGAGCTTCCGCTCAGATCATTTCCCTGGACCACAAGGAGAGGTACCCCTCACCAGGGCCACAGCTGTCCCCGTGCCCTCTGCATCTTCTGTGCCCTGTTAGCATTAAGCTCTTGAGCATTAGGAGCAGCAGAAGTTGTGCCTGAGCAAGATCTGGTGATTATGGCAAGATCTGGTGAATGTGGCATGTGCCACAATTGCAAAGGGCTGGGGGGGCCACAAGCTGGTCCCTAAAGAGCAAAGGGCAAGATTTTTAAGGGATCAACAGTAAGTGTCCTACCGGCCCAATGCTGATGCACTTGGTGAATCTGTCATCAGCTTTGATGTGGTCGTACAGCTCTGTGATGGCTCGCTGCCGCAGGTGGGTGCTGTGGTGGGCTTCGTACATATTCATGATGGCTATAGGAGAAGAAAGGGACATGCAATGAAAAACCCGCCCCATGCGGCCAGATTCACTTGCTGTGGCAGGCTGTACCACTGCTCATGTGAAGACCAGTCAAAGAAAGCATGGGAACTGCTCTGCCCCAGAGTGGCCCAAGGACCTGGGTACAAGACCCTGCTGCTGTCAGGGAGGGAGAAGCCCAAGGATCACACAATCCATGTCTCCATCCCAGCTCCAGGGCACACACCGGTAGCTGGCAGTAGACCCTAAAGAGCCCCCATGGTACAAGGCAGCTTCAGTTCCACCACCACCGGCTCACATGACAAGGGCCCTCCTGCCCCAGGCAACACCACACTCACCATAGGCAACCCCCAGCAGCCAGCTGTGTGGGGTGTACACATCACAGGCAGCCACATTGTTCCTCTGGGCTGGCCAGTCTATGCTGGCATAGTCTTGCACGTACAGCTCCTGGCACAAGACAACAAAGGGCATCAGCCTGGCAAGCTGGGAGCAAGCACCCAGAGGCAGCTTACTGCTGGAAGTTGGCTCCATTGCCTGGACAGAGAGACTGTGTGGGTATGAGACCTGCCACTTTGCAAGCCAGAGGCTGGCCCACAAGGACATGGCTGGCACAGCAGGTGGTCAGGGAGCCACATATCCTTGTCAGGGAGCCCCACCAGGGTCAGCTCCTTACCAGCCGCAAGCTCCGTATGAGCTCGTCCTCTTCTGCTGACAGACGCCTGGCATAACAGTAGCTCATCGGGAGGTAAACCTGGCGGCAGTGACACCAGAGCCGGGATGGGTGAGCTGGGAACCACGTAGGAAGCAGCCTGTTTGCAACAGAGAAGGTGCTTCTGTGAGGAGCAAGGAGGGCCAAGGGCAGCATGGAGAGACAATGTGCTGACAAGGGGATGCCAGGAGCAGGGCATGCCTTTTCCTATCCCCTGTACCTAGCCTGCTGCTACTGGTACAGCTGCAGGAGAAAAGAAGGGAATACCCACACAGCCTGGCCCTGCTCAGATCCTCCCCAACAGGGCTGCTCCCTCCCCACCAGGGCCAGCAGACACTGCTCCCAGCCCAGCTGACATAAGGCAGGCAGGATCCTGAGCTCAGAGAGGAGGGAGGGGAGAAGTCAGTTCAGGGGCCCTGCTCTTCCCCAGGCAGCTCTGAAGGCAGAGGCCCAGACTGATGGTTAAGTGCATTTGATGACAAAGCACCAGCAGCCCTTGCTACTGTGCAGCCCTTGCTACTGTGCAGCCCTTGCTACTGTGCAGCCCCTGATTTCCCCCCAGGGAAAATGTCATACACTTTCCCTGACAACCAGCGGCCCCCTGAGTAATCAGAGAGGGTACGAATGAGGGTTAGAATTGGCAGCCTTACATGTGGCTATCCTGTCCTGCTAGGGCCCAGTTCTGGCTGGCCACAAGAGCAGAAAATACTGGTGGCAGGCAGGGAGCACACAGATGTATCAGGGACCCCATGGGTAAAGTTAACAGGGCTGAGCACTGGCATCTCCCTTTGCCGCAGTGTTCAGTGCTGTCCACCCACTGGCTGGCCTTGCTGCTGGTCTCCCAGATCACAAGCAGCCTGAGCACCCCCAGTTCCAGGCCATAGCTGGGGTTATCCCAGCAAATGCCAGTGCCTGGGAGAGTTCTGGGTCGAGGCTGGTGGCAGGACTGACAATACTCCCTACCTCGACTTCGAGGGTGGCACATACCACATCTCTGGGAGAAGCGTGTTCATTCCCTCCCAGCTGTAAACGTTCAAGACAGCCAGCCAAAACTTCCCCCAGGAAGGGATTCCCAGAGCACCTCCTGCAGAGAGCAGTATCAATTTTCAGGGTTAATGCAACCATGCCAGCTCCCTGCTTTCTTCCCCATTGCAGGGTTCACTTCTCCCATATTTGGGAGCATGCCACTCAGGCTGGGACACATGGCCCGAAAAAAAGGCAAGCAGGCAATGGTACAAAAGCTAACACACTTTCCCATCATTAATTGAAAATGCAGGTGCCATCAAAGGCAAGCAAGAGCAACAGTTTCTCCACTACTTGGCAGCCTCCCATGTTCCACGCAGCCTCCACATGTTCTACATGTCCCTTGGGTCCGGCCAGACCTCTCTCACCAGCATACCAGCCCCATGGCTGCTGTGCTGGGCACAACGGAGCTGACCTTTGCTGTGCAGGTTGACACGGGCCCGCACAATGTCAGGGTCATCTGGTCCAAGCCCCAGGATCCTCAGGGCTATGTAGTTGAGTGCTGTGCCAAACACCGTTGATTTGTCTTCCACATGCCTGTCACACACATGCAGAGCGACAGCACAGCCATTAGCCAGCTATTAGCATTAGCCAGACACAACCCACTACACAGAGCTTTGTCGGGATGAAGTGGGATGCCAGGGGTGACTGTGGAAAGGGGAGACCCCACTAACCCAGGGAGAAACATTGCTCTGCACTACCCTGTCACACATGATGCTTTGGGATATAGCACCAGAGAGGAGATGCTGCCAGACTTGATGCTCCAGCCACCTCTGTGGCAAAAGGTGTACCTGGAGTGCTACACAAGCAAGTCCAATCACCCAGAGGTATCACAGTTGCCGAGTCCCACTCCCCAAGCCTGGGCAGATTTGGCAGCAGCTCCAAGTGCTGGACCTTGGGGGTGCCATCACTAGAAGAAGGATCTTCGCTACTCACAAGCCCCAGCCTCCGTCCGGGAGCTGCACAGACCGCAGGTAGCGCACCATCTCTTTCCGAAACCCCTCCGGCAGCTGGATCTTGGCAGTGTGGCATGCGATGAGGAGGCCTGGAAGGTCAGACAGGCTGGCTCTCACACGAAGCCAAATGCAACACATTCACTCCTCTCGGGGAAGGCGTACCGCGATGCCTACCTGGCAGGAGGAAGAGGGGCCCGCCGTAGTCGCCCGCCCAGTGCCCGTCCTCGGCCTGCAGGGCGGCGTAGAACCGCATGCCCTTGCGGGCAGCCTCCCGGGCCGTGCCGGCCGCCGGCAAGGGCCGCAGCGCCTCGCTCTGCGGGGACACAGCGCCTCAGGCGGGGCTGCCCCTCGGCCCGGGCCCTGCCGCCCGGCCCCCGCCCCGGCCCCCCGCCCCGCACCGTGTCCAGGCCGAGGCTGTGCTCCTCCAGCGCCGTCTGCGCCCGCCGTTCGCCGCCCGCCTCGCCGTCATCGCCATCGCCGTCGCCCAGGTAGCGCCAGCGCTGCCGGCCGCCTTCGCAGCGCAGCCGCCAGGCGGGCAGCGCTGTGGCCGCCGCCGAGCGCCGCGGGCCGCCGCGCCGCCGCACCGCCCTGCCGGAGACGAGTACCGTTAGCCGCGGCCGTCATCCCCGTTCCGCGCCGCCGGCTCCCCTCCGCCGCGCCTCGCCGGTACCCACCCGCCGTCCGCCGCCATCGCCGTCCGCGTCCCCATCACCGCCGGGCCGGGGCCGGGGCCGGGGCCGGGGCCGCGCCGCCCTGGGCCGACATCGCCTCACGGGCGGCAGCCAATGGGGCCGCGGAGCCGAGCCGACAGCCCCGCCCCTGCCCCAAGCCCCGCCCGCGCGGGCCGGTGTCAGTAGCGGCGGAGGGGAAGGCCCCCGGCCGCAGCCGGCGCCGCTCGTCCCCGGGCTGCGCGCCCCCGGCGCGGGCCGGCTGCCTCTCCTCGGCCACCGCCTCGGCCTTCTCCGCCTTCACGCCTGCCGGGAGGGCGGTTCTGGGGCGTGCCTTGCCGTACCCTCACAAAAAGCCGCGTCAAGTGGCTTTCGGTTATAAAGGTGCTCTCGCAAGGCTGTCACCCGGCCAGTAACCGTGACACCACCCTTTTGCCTGGGGGGACGGCGGCAACCTCCTGCCTGCGTGTACCTGTTGTCCCTGCCACGGCCGCGCGGATGGCGTTGCTCAGAAGTCCTCTGCCAGCCCCAGCAGCCACCACGGGCATTAAATGCACTTTTATTTAATCCAAAGAGCTGCAAGTTTCCCCTTCCACCAGAGACTCCCGTGCAGGCTGGTGCACAGACCTGACGGAGGTGATGCTTGGTGGTAGCTGGCAGGCAGCCTGGCAGGGAAGAGGGATCTGGAGGGAAGCAGGTGACAAGCAGCAAGAGCAGCAGCTTGTGGCAGTGCTGGACAAGCAAGTGGTTGATAAAGACGGACACACACCCAATGGAGCGGGCATTGATGGCATTTCACAGCCTAGCAGTGGTGGTTCCCCTGAGGACCCGCCTTCGCACAGGCGGCTGTGGGCCATGAGCCTGGGCTGAGCTCCGCAGGCATCGCCCTTGGACCTGGCAGCCCCAGCCGCACAACCAGCTCCAACACCCAGCCCCAGGATGTGCCATGGTGTTGCTGCCCTTGGCTCCACAGGGACGTGCCGCTGCATCTGTCCCCACGGGCGTCCCCCTCCTTGCAGCACCTCATTACTGCCAGCAGCATCCCCTATCGCCATCCTCGGCATGGCTCTCTTGGGGTGGCGAGCACCCACTAAATACCGGGGCCCTGCCCAGGCAAGGAGGGGTGCGGTGCGCAGGGGTGACACCCATAAAACATTTTGTTATGCTTTACGGGTATTGTAACCACAGGGCTACAGGAGAACAGACATGCGGCACATCCTGTCACGGGCACAAGGGTCTGCCAGCCCTTATAAAAACACTGTCAGGGCTGGGATGAGGATGGGTGGTGGTTTCACCTCTGGTATCAGGTGATGGGGAGAGTCACGTGTCCCCACTGTGAACCCTGCCTTGGTGCCCCCAGCATGGGTGCAGTGCAGGGGCGTGTGTGGAGGTCACCCTCCTGCAGGCACTGCCATGGGACAGTGGTCCATGAGGTCTATGAGGAGGTGACAGAGCTCTGCCCATCCTGCCCTGTCCCAGTGATGTGCCCCCATCTCTCTGCTAACACCCCCAGTGCTGGCTCATGTTTAGCAGCACTCCCTTCCCGGGCCAGTGAGCAAGTGGGTTTTAGAAACATGCCTGGCTGGCAAACCCTCCCAACACAGGCTGGGGCCCTGCAGCCGCATCCCAGAGCTGCGGGGACACGGAATTAGAGCGCATATCCTCAGCACGGATGAATTCCCCTTTCCTTTCCTCCTGCAGACATTGTTTTTTTACTGTCTCTGTCCCTCCA
This sequence comes from Ciconia boyciana, assembly GCF_034638445.1. Classification (NCBI taxonomy): domain Eukaryota; kingdom Metazoa; phylum Chordata; class Aves; order Ciconiiformes; family Ciconiidae; genus Ciconia; species Ciconia boyciana. Next base: position 44,767,635 of record NC_132943.1, on the reverse strand, counting down.
AGGAAATGCACTGTTTTTATAACACACGCTATAAATCCTGCTCTGGGAAGGACATGTGTAAGCCAGAGATGCTTTCCTTGCTGCTGTTGTGTGTTGGAAGGGCTGGGTGGGAATTTAATGCATACTTGTTTAAATGTAGTGATAAAATTTCTTCCTGCTGCCTTTCAGAGTGACCTGGTTTTCCTCCTACTGCAGAGGCGAGACCAAATCAAGCTAAGCCAGCGGAAAGTTCAGGTGGAAAAGCCCAAATTCATGGCTGTAAATACTTGTGATCAAAATTCAACCTTGACTCTAAGGCTTTGGAGGCAGGGACCAGTTCCATGTCTGTGCACCGCCTGGCACAGCAGTCCCCAGGGGCCTCAGGGAGCATGAGAGGCCTAGGGATAAAAGAGCTACTCCCAAATGTGGCGCCCATCAGCACCCCAGGACAGAAACATGCGTGTGAATTAATACTTACTATATTTACACACTACAAGTTGAATTTAAAATGCTCCTCCACTAGCAAACAGCTCTTCACTCATGTCCAGCATAACCTCAGGGATTATTTGGAGAGGATACAGTAATTTTATTTGGGAATTATAGAATTAATTTGGTATTTATTTTATAAACTAGGCTTAGGTCACACACCGGTTCAGCCCTGGCTGTGTTCAGTAACAGCAGAATTTTGCCTGAACAACTAACAGTGCTGGAGTCCTCCCGGGGGGTGTCATGGCATGAGGATAACATCTTTGACTTGTGCCTCATACCACTGGTCCTCACTAGGGAGAGCTGTGTTGCTTCTCTTGCACAGTTTAAATGGACAAAGGGAACTAACTACAAGTTCACTGATATTGGTGTTGGTTTTGGGGCTTAATAGCCTGTTGTTTATTTTTGGTTTAAGAAAAAAAAATTGTCATAATGAATCTGCCTGAGAGATGAGCTTCATGTAAGTATCTCCAATTCCTTGAGGATGCCAAAATCTTCAGATAATTTATGGTCATATTTGCCTAATATTATTGGGAATAAGGCAGCGATGAGAGATGAACCCCTTGGTTTTATTTTTCTGTCTCTATACAACCTGCTTGCCTTAGAAATTCCATTTTAGTTATGAAACTTTTATTTTTAATAATTGCCAAACTCCTGTTACCTGGGTATTATTTTTATACTAGTTTTTATATGTCTGAGGTTTAGACCACAGTTGACAGGTAACACTCTATTCCTGTTGTTTGTGGGTGCTCTGCTTGCTGGAGACATTAGAAGCTGAAAGTGCTCCCCTGAGAAAGGGATGCTGTCAGCTCATAAAAGCAAACACCACAACTTCCCTCATTTTATTGCAGTCCAGCACACGAGACTCAGTTCACAGGGTCTTATCTGCCAACTGCTATTTGTTATGCTGCTAGAGTAAAAATTGCAAAGGTACTTTAAAGCCATGGGATATCATCTAGTTTGTATTAAAAGGGATCTGATGAAAGGGATTTTACAAAACATGGTCTAAATATGGCTGCCTCTGCTTTGAGAGAAGATAGACCTGAAACACTCACTGTTTCAGCAGAAATATTTTAAGCAGAAACACAGGTGTTTTAGAAGCATCTAAAAAAACCCCCATGGTTTCCTCTGTCCCTGTTAAGGTAACTTGGCTCCGTGCAGCAAAAGGTGTGAGCCTTCAGCACCCTGCTCCACCAGCAAACCTGCAGCCCTCTCCCACTGGGGCTGCTGTCAATACAGCAGAGAGATGCTCCAGATAGACGCTGTAATGCCTTCTCTCGGCACAGGTGTGATGGAGAACATATTAATACATCTTTTTAATGAACTTAAGAGTAGTCTCTTGTTATTCCAGCTGAATTCAGCCAGGAACTGACCTAAGCTCAAGGCCATGTTTCAGACAAGGTAAGATTTGTTGCAGTGGCAGCAGCACTATTCGGTGTCTTCTTAAGGGGTCGCTAAAACTGCCAAGATTACAGCACCTGGTGGGCCAGCAGCAAAGTTCAGAGCTGCTCCTCTGCAACCCTAATGCATGGTTGTGCTGGGAGAACAGTGGGGGAACAAAGGGACTGGGGGAAATGGCAGTTAGGCAGAGCCCAGAGCCCAGGATTTATGAGATTAAGGTGGATGTAAAGCTACCTTTGCCTGTGGTTCCCGAGAGGGAGGCACCATCTTAACCTTGCAAGTCTGTTCTGTGGGGGCAAAAAAGACCCACTGCTCATCCCATGGAGCCTGCCCAGTTTCTCCTTGTCCTCAGGTGGAGGCAGAGGCAACATTTGCACAGGGCTGGCAGAGATGGTGCAGAGCCCAGTGGGTCCCCCCTGGGGCAGACACAACCCCTCACGCCCCCTGGACCTAGGTGCAGCACACTAAATCAGGCCCTGCAACAACTTCAAGCACCATCCCAATTCCCAGATGTGTCCTGGTATTTCTGCTTCTAGGCATCATTCGAGGCTTCTCATGAGGACCCTAGCTCATCTCTGGCTGTCGTGTTTGTGGATACAGAAATGGAAAAAGCCACTATGGCACAGAGCCGGGGAACCTGCTCTCTGCAACGCCTCTGTGTGCTGGGACTGCAAGCACAGCCCTGCGGAGGCAGAAGCAGCTTCTTCCCCCTCCCACCCAAATTCCTCTGCTTTCATTACTTTTTTCTCCCAGTTCAATGACCGCCAGCCTTTGTCTCGTGGTCTGGCAGAGCCTGGTGCCACACACACCAGAGAGACAAAGAAATACACTGGCTTTTCTCCCTGAGCTTGCTATGAAGAGCCCACATTGTGTTTTACTGGGGAGAGGGAGACAGGCAGAGGGCTGAAGTGTTTTGCTCAGCCTTGGGCTGTGTAAAACCCGCTGTTTCTTTAAACACATCAGCCCAAAGCTCTGGCAAGGAAGCGGTGACCCTGAGGAAAGGAGCCCCAAAGTTACACTGTCCTGTTCAAAGATTAGGACCATGAATTTTGAAATAATGGAAGCAGTTCTTTGGGCAGCAGTAAAAGTGCAGCCAGCTGTCAGCCCCACACCCATACCCAGACCTCCTGGACTTTCACAGGCCAGGTCAGGGACAACCCAGGCCAGGAGAGCAGTGTTTGCTAGGATATGAGCCTGGACAAGGAGCAAGGAAGTCATCTGGAGCTGCTCATTAGCAGAGGCAGGAAAGGGCCAAGGTTTCTGGTGTTCACACCTGATCCTGCTGCTCCTTCCCACCCTATCAGCCAGCACAGCAGATCATTCCATATGATTCCCTGTAAAATATAGAAGTCAGAATTATTTGGGGTGAAATGGACAGTAGGAATAAGCAGGAAAGAGAACTTCAAGACTGTTCAGGTTTTAATCTGCCAAATGCTAATTTTTCTGTTCCATTTTAAGAAAAGGTCACTTTCAAGAATGACATCAGAAAATGCTTTAATGAGGCCAAGGTAGGACCTTGTCTCTGACTAGAAATGGTGTGCTTTGATGCATTTCTTGGCTAATGACTGAGCTAAGACATCTACCAGATCAAATTGCTATTGATGGAGAAAAATACTGTTTCCTTCCTGCTGACAGAGCACCCCATTTATAGCTAACTCTTCAGTGAATACAAATACCCTTGAAAAAATCGAATATTGCAAGATTGTTGACAAACTATCTCCACACTAGAAACACCACTGCCTAAAAGCGTGCCCCCTATCCCTGCCAGTCCAATGAGAGCACAGATAAGTGCTGCAGTTCGCAATGCCATAAATGCGAGAATTTCAGTGGTCAGGTCTACATTTAGAGTCAACATACTCGAGCTTAACACTGGGGAAATTATTTTTTCCCAAACCTGTGTTTGAACCTGTTACAAAAGCTTTCAAGAGCTGATGTATGGAAATTATCAATGTGGATGGGTTTCTTTCACACTGGTATGTGAAAAACTGTTAAGTAACATGGTAGGTGTTGTGTTAGTGATCGCATCCATGGTAGCTTTGGGGAACACAGCAACTACCAGGGACTGTGTTTGTCCAGCAACCTGTTCTTGCCTCTTCAAAGGGACATTTTTTAAGACATCCAGACCTTTGTCCTACCCCACAAACATATGTATAAGGTTCTTATACTCCTCACATTTCTCCACAGGAGTTGACCGTGGTAATAAAATGACAACTCTGGGCTCTCCATCATGGAGTACTGGTAAACTGTCTTCTTGGTAACAGTGGTGACCTGTTCTGAGTTGCACTGAGTCTGAAATTCAACAAAGGCCTAAGACATAAAGCAATTATTGATCCTGTGCTGCAGTGAAAAAGGCGTAAATGGAAACGTGTCACATCAGTAATAGCAGACAGCTTCAACTTTGGCTCATCTCATCTCATTCTTGGGAAACAGTGTGGCTAGGCAATGAAACACAGTGAAAACCTGCTTTCTTCAGCATGTTCTCTGTGTTTATCAACCACCCGCTTGTACTGTGCCACCAGGAGCAGTCTGGGCAAAAGACGCTGCTTGCTGCTCTTGCTGCTTGTCACCTGCTCCCCTCCAGATCCCTCCCCCTGCCCCGCTGGCCCCCACCAAGCATCACCTCCGTCAGGTCTGTGCACCAGCCTGCACGGGAGTCTCTGGTAGAAGGGGAAACTTGCAGCTCTTTGGATTAAATAAAAGTGCAGCAGCCCGTGGTGGCTGCTGGGGCTGGCAGAGGACTTCTGAGCAATGCCATCTGTGCAGCCGTGACAGGGACAACAGGTACATGCAGGCAGAAGGTCCCCCCAGACAAAAGGGTGGTGTCACAGTTACTGGCCAGGTGACAGCCTCGTGAGAGCACCTTTATAACCTAAAGCCACCTGACGTGGCTTTTTGTGAGGGTACGGCAAGGCATGCCCCAGAACCTGGCACTGTTCTCCCAGCAGACATCAACGAGGAGCTGCTGCTGCTGCCAGCTCTGTCCTTCAACCACTTGCAGCCCAATACAATTGCAATTCCCCCACAAAGGGTTCCACTGTCCCCCAGACTGATGGGGTGGCAGAGAAGATGCAGGCAGACGTGTCTCAGAGGTGCACAGCAAAGGGACAAGAGGCCGCAGGCACAAGCTGCCGTGATGGACGTTCCCATCACACGCAAGAAAAACCTCTGCCCAGAGGGTGCTGCAGCCCTGCGACAGGGCTCACGGGGACAGGAGGGCTCCATTGTTCCCACATGCCTGGCCCTGGCTGTGGGGCACCTTGGGGCAGGTGTTGGGGCCCCCAGCCCAGCTCTGACCACGCCTGTCCAGCTGTGCCTCACAATTCTTTGCCTTTACTGTGGATGACAGTGGCAGCACAAGTGATGCCGCCAGGCTGGCTCTCCTGCTGACTGCTCAGTTATTTTTTTTTCCTCACAACGGCGTCTTTCTCTGCAATGGCTCCCACGTCCGTGGTTGTGGGCTGGCAGAGAGTCAATGCGTCCCTGTATGCGTCCCTGTGCAGTGTGGGCCCAGCGCCCGGCTCTGGATGCCCCCGCCTCCAGCTGCCATTGGCGCCGCAGGTGCTGCAGCAGGGCCCGGGGCTCTCCGCCCCTGGGCATAAGAAGCCAGCGAGTCCCCGGGGCGCCTGGCTGCATTGCATTGCTGCGCCACAGCCCCGCTGCCAGCAGGGAGGTGAGAAGGGCTGGGGGATGCTGGGGTAGGTGCTTGGCTGCCGGAGCAGGCGGGCTGCTGCTGCGGGAGGGGTGGCGCGGGGTGCACCATAGCAGCTCTGAGCTCTGCCACTACAGCAGAGGCCAGCGGGGAGCTGAAACACTCCTCAGCCTTGTGGATGGGAAGCAGGCAGTGCTGCTGGCAGCTTGCTCAGCCTGGTGGAGGCAGGGCAGGAGCACGCAAGGGGCTATTACGATGCACGCATGAAGTGCTTCGGGAGCATTTCCTACCTGATGGGAAACAGTCTTGCAGTTTGGAGACCGACTGCTGCACGGGGGAGGGCATCAGCTTGAGAGTCAGGCCATAGAATGAAATTTAGTGCCTTCAGCATTGGGCCTTGTGGTGGTGAAACAGGAGCCAGGCTGCAGGGCAGCAGACATTTATCCGTAACCGAGTGCCAGACAATAAGGCTTTTTTTTTCCCCAGCATCAGTGCATTCAACAGCTTTTGGGAAGGTGGTTTTGCATCTCTCTTTTCGATCAGAGTCTCTTTGGTTTGTCTGTTTGTAAAATCTGCAGGAAACGCTGCAATCGCAATTATTAACATTCCTGAGAGGGTCTCCAGATCAAGCATGGGAGGAGGGAGGTTAGAGGAGATGTGCTTATTTTGTCCCGCTTGCACTCATCAAAACTGGTTCCTGCCTGGGTTCCCCTAACTGCTCAGTTGGAGACAGGCCTGCAGGCAAGAAAGGCAGAGGCAAGAGCAACTGTGACAGAGGGGACAGCAAAACCCTTCCGAAGCTCCATGTGCAGAAAAGAAACCCCTGCCTGCCCCTCTCCCAAGCAAGGAGAACAAAGCAATGGGTTAAGCAGCGGGAGCCAAAGAAGAGGTGAAGCGACAACATGCCGCCTGCTAGCCAGGTCGGCACGTACGGAAGATGCAGGAGCACCCTGCTGGAAGCCGCCAGGGCTTTGCAGCCTCTCCTAATTTTCTCTCCTACACTCTGCCCACACAAAGACCCAAGGCACCAAACTCACATCAGTCCCAGGGGATGTGTCAGCTCCCGGAATGCGCCAGTCCTATACTGGGCACTCCTCGCATTGTGGCTCTCCTCTCCTCGAGAGCTCCCAGAGGCAGAGCCAAGGTCCCTCCGAATCTTCCTTCCTGAAGCGAGAGCTGCTAGTGATGCTTTTCAGCAGCATGTTTTGAGCGCAGGGTCCGGTGCTGGTGACACATGGGGGGAGCCCTGGGGCGGCTGCGCTTGCAAAGCAAAAGGCATCGCTGGAGCTTGCCCAGGCTAATGCACCCATCGCTCCTCTGACCTCAGGGCCACGCTGTGACCATGTCTGAGCTGGAGAAGGCCATGATTGCCATCATTGATGCCTTCCACCAGTACTCAGGGAAGGAGGGAGACAAGCACAAGCTGAAGAAATCAGAACTGAAGGAGCTCATTAACAACGAGCTGACCCATTTCCTTGGCGTAAGTATTGCCCTCTGTACAGTGTGCCTGGCTGGGCTCAGGGAGCCATGTCGAGCAGCTGCTGGGCTCTGCTAACTCCACCTCCCATGGGAAGCAAGCACAGGGGAAGGGGTTTATTAATGCAGCAGTGTGTTAAAACACTTTGCTCCAGCTCTGCAAGAGCAGGGGGCAGGACAAAGGCAACAGCCTGCACTGCGTGAGGGCTGGGGTTCGGGTTGGATACTAGGGAAATGTCTTTCCTTGGGAAGGGGGGACAGCCTTGCCCCAAGGGGCTCAAGATGCCCCTTTCCAGCGGCACAGCTGTGGCTGCGATTCCCGCTTCAGGAGGGTCGCTGTGGCACAGATGCTGCTGCAGGCACAGGGTGGTGCCCCAACACAGATGGGAAACAGCAACGAGCTATTTGGGATGTGTCTGAACAGAGATTCAGCCATGAGAGCACCTGAAAAGGTAGGACATGTTACTATCTGGGCCTTGCTCTGATCCTCCCCAGCTTTGGCTGCCTGTTTCTATCCCTTCAGGAGATCAAAGACCAGGAGACTGTGGACAAAGTCATGGAGGCACTGGACAGCGATGGGGATGCAGAGTGCGACTTCCAGGAGTTTGTAGCCTTCATTGCGATGGTCACCGCTGCTTGCCATGAGTTCTTTGAGCATGAGTGAGCTGGTGGGAAGCAGACAAGCACCTCCTGCTCATGCCGGAGAGATGCAGAGCAGCATCGCTCCTCTGTGAAAAAGACTGGGTGCGATTAGGGGCTCCTTGGAGTTAAGCTTGTGCTAGACTTAAGCAGCTTATTAAGTTCTGTGGCTTTGTGAACAAGAAACACCCGCACGGCTCAGGAAAACCTACTGGCCAGTGCCCACCTGGCTGGATGCGGTGTGCGAATGCCTTGTCTCAAGCTCGTTCCCTGTTGCTGTATGCAAGGACGTGCACGGGGCTGGAGGCAGGCGGACACTGCGATCCAAGCTTGCTTGCAAAGGGAAAAGGGAAATTCAAGAGCTGAAGTAGGAGGTGATGCAGAGGGGCTGGTTACAGAAGCCTGGTTCTGAGCACACTGGCCTGAACAGAAAGGCTCCCGTTGATCCCTGTGGGCTCTGACCACCCTGTGCATGGTACTAACCCAGGCAGCACAGCCCCTGTCCCATCACAGGGGCTCAGCAGAGCCCATGCATTTCTTGGCAAATTGAGACACCCTTGGCTTGAAAGGCAAAGCATAACCATCTAACAGCCCAGGCTTTTCTCTTGTCGATGAATCTTCCTGCTTTTAGCAGCCTGCAGAACTGGAAGTGAAAGCGTATGAGGCGCCTGGGCTGGGGACAGCTTCTGGGCCTGGGATGTGCCTTGGCAAGGTCTCCAGGCTGAGTCAGAAGGGAAGGGGGAAACCACTCAGTGTGACCACAGTGCTTTAATGTAGACCAGGCGCAGCCTCCAGAGTGTGTGGAAACGGTGAGAATAAAATGTTCTTTCTGTCTCTGGGCCGCAATTAGTCTCTGGAGAAATATGTGTCCTTTTGTCCCAGGCTGCATGCAGCTCCCCGGCTGCCCTGCGCTGTCAGAGGGGAAGGCTGGAGGATGCAGCCTGAAGCACTGCTATGGCTCATGCCCCTGGGTTTCTTGTTGGGCATCGCCCTTTCCTCTCTTCCCTGGCATCACTGTGGCTGGCCAAACAGCTCAAGGCTGTCACCACCACCATGCTCTGCCTGGCTGTCCAAACTGGCAGATGTACCTGCGAGGCCAAAGGAGCACAACGCACCTCTGTGGGCGTGCTGCTGTTCAGGATGCGTCCACTGCTGCCAGGGTCATCCAGGGGCTTGCACTGGTGAGCCTTTGCAAAGCCAAAACGAAACCTAGGACAATTTCCCTGAAGCCTATGCTCCTGCCTTTTTCAGTCTGCTCTTGCCATCCAGCTCAGTGATACCTGAGTTAGGCATTCATGGCTAGCAACACCTAAAGTGACAAATTCACGACAAAGATGCCCGCAGATGTTGTTATCATTTTACCTCATTCCACATTTCATAATGATTTCACACACAAAATGACACGTCTTCGGACAGGGACCATCTTGCTATTCTCATCTCCTCCCCCAAGCTGTGAAAGGGGACACTTGGGCAGAGACATGCATACAAGGAAGACAACATCTTCTACTCCGTCTAGAATTTAAAAAGTAGTTTTGCCATCCCAGGGTAGTGCTCATTTGTTGAGAGTTTGTTTAGCATCCAAGTTACTTCTATCACATTTTTAACATCCTCATCAGTTCTCAGTTCAACTGTTTCCAACACTTGTACAGACCTGAGGCAGCATGTGAGGACAATGAATGGGGACACTGTCTGTCCTAGAGTGTCCCCAAGGTTAGGCAGGGTAGACGGGACTCTCACGACCCTCTCTCAAGCCTAAACCTGAGTTCAGCAGAGGGGCCTGATGCTTCAGCACAAGGGTCTGCAGGTGAGGCTGTCTGGCAGGTCTCCAAGTCCCACTGGCCTTCTGTCTCACAGCACCAACAGCGCTCACATGGATGAGGAATCCTTCCCCAAGACGGAGCCTTTTCAGCAGCTCTGCACAGCATTGCAGCAGCAAAGAGCTGTAGGTGTAACATGGCTTGAATGCTGGCAGAGCTGGTGAGACACAGAGCAGGGTGTCCTGTCCCTCGGCGAGCAATGGGAGCAGGAGCAGGGAGTGACACAGTATGACTGCACATGTGTTTCTGGCAGTAAGGCTGATCCTGACTTAGCAACACCACCGCTGGGAATTCACAGAGGCTTTACCTGGCACAGGAGAAGGTGCAGCAGAGCTTGTGCCTCTTGTCAGGGAGGAAGAGAGCGTGTCTTCCTTTGAGGTGAGCACCCTGACTGCCAGCAGTGCTGTACACAGTGCTCAGGCTCCTGAGCCCTGAACACTCCTCCCCAGTCAGCAAGGAAAGCAGAGCTTTCCTGAAGTGAAAATCCTGAAACAGAGACTGCATGGTCACAGGCCTCAGCACCACCCAGTCTGCACTGCAGCTCTGCTCCCGTTGTGTCCTGCTGCTCTCTGACACAGGCGGTGCCTCAGCTGAGAGCATGGACTGTGGGGACAGCCGCACACTGGCAAGGTGGGGGAGACAGGCAAAGCAGTTTGGGCAACACTGGCCCAAGTGCATAGCATGAGGTGCCTCTGCTGACAACTCACCACTGCTGACCCCTCTGGCATGCTGCCTGCTCACATGCGCAGGCACAGCCACAGCCAGCTGCCCGCAGCACCTCTGCTAACACCCTGGGGTCCCCATGGACCGTGCAAGCCCCCTGTGTCCAGCCTAGAAAAAGGATGCTGCCATAGTTTGAGCAGTACTCATACAAGGGGTTTGAGTAGTGCTGTGAGGGCCTCAGAAGCACGGCAAGGCTTTCTGGGGAAAAAAGATAATCACTCAGCCTTGGGGCTGACCAAGGAGCAGGTGTCAGAGCTTTGCAAGGCAGACATCACAGCCGGCTCTGAAGGAGGCTTGAAAGGCTTAAGCAACTCATTAACCTCCCAGCAACGACAGGCTAGATACTTAAAAGTGCCAGTCCTGACACCACTGGTTTTCAGGCTCTGGCAAGGACAGTTCACTCTTCAGGAATGGAAGGTGGTAGGCTAACGACATTATGAAATAATTTTTAGTTATGCCCCCATCCCAGCCAACAGAATCAGCCTGCTGGATACACAAGGTGTGTATGCACTCTTACAATACCTCACTGGCACTGGTTAGACTGATCTGACATTGCATCGATCCCAGGAGAGCTCAGAAAATCCACATTTCTGTCATTTGTGCAGACTGGAGCAGGACAACCTGCAGAAAGGCTGTATTGGTAACATGGAGCTCTGGGGTTTGTGCCGTGGGACCCTCAGGGCCCCAGGAGGCTCCCCAAGGACGAAACAACAGCATTCACTAGCAGCGCCTACCTGATGTTTGGACACATTTGTCAGTTATGCTTTTGACTCCCTATAGAAGAGGATGCAAGTGAATTTCCCACCAGGAAGGGCACCAACGGATGGTTTCTTATATTAAATGCCCTGTCAAGACAAGAACTACTTATCAACAGTACTAAAAGTGAAACAAAGAGAAGAAAGTAGAACAACAGGAGGAGCCTGAGACGTTTAACAGTCTCAAATTAACTTCACAAACTAGAAAAGTGACAGATGGGCAGATTTAGTACATACATGCTGTATTGTACCTCTGCTGAATTACATTTTCATAATTTAAAATGCTGCCATTACTTTTTGCTCTAGGACATTAGAATCTGCACTTTTACTGTCTCTCCAGATAATTATAGGCAAAGCATATCTGTAAAATGGAACCCTCTTTCTGGATCAGACACAAAATTACCAGCACTGGAAGAGCGCTTACAGACCTCCACAAAAAAGTTCTTCCACATACGACCTAATCTTACTGGGAGTGCTGATTATTGCTGTTAGCACATCTAAAAAAAAATATTCTTCATCTTGTTAACTGTTGATGGGATGATTCAGCATTCAGGCTGAATCATTCAATAGCAGAGTTCATGTGCTGACAGCAAGAAAAATAATTTATCTTAAAAACAAAATACGCTTTTCCCACAAATCAAATGCGGACTTGTACAGACCCCAGAGAAGGAACGTTCCTGACCTTGTTGGGTGGAGTAAAGCAATTGTGTAAACAAAGCACTGCGCCGCTGGGCCGCGTCTCCCACGCGTTCAGAACTCTGTGCTGCAAGCTGTGATGGCACTGAGAGAGGCTCCTCCATCCTGGCAGTCTAGGGACATGGAAACGCATCCCTGCTCCCTCTGTACATTAAGCTGAAAAATACATTTCAAAAGAAAGTGGCAGCATTTCTGTGAGTAATCCACGGATTGAATTTGTTCCCCCTACCAGATATTAAATCTAAAGGATTTGCCTGGCGTTACTTACTGTACTGCAACAGTCAGGGCATTAGAGCATATTTTCAGTTTTTCCATTCTGAAATATTCTCGACACTGGATTTTACTGTACAAAGTCTGAGTTCATCCTGCATCCCAAACAATGAGGGCTTCTGATTGCAGGGGAAGGCAGCTGACAGAGCAGGAAACTAGAAGAGCAAAATGTGAATCTTTTTAAACAAAACAAAACAAAACACCTCCAAAACTATTAAGGAGCAACATAAAACTGATCTTTAAAAGGCCACTTTTATATTTTCTTGCCACTGAAATTTTGATTCTGCATGTAGGCATGCCACATTACAAGTATAGACACAACCACTATGGCACTGTCGTCCAAGTTTAGCAAAGAAAAATGCCAGAAATAAAGACAAATTGTTATTTTGCAGTTACCTTTGCAAGCTAAGTTTTAAGGAATGCTAGAAAATTAGCAAATGGTTTTACTTCCATAAGCAAGCTTTTATGTTTAGGTGAGAATACCATTAGAAAAAAAAAGACTGGAGGAAAAGATAGCGGTGTATATAATTTTAATAACATATATTGAAATACCAAAAAGATAGAACTCTGCTTATATGGCACTGGCTTAGCTGAACTGGAAATAAAACCCAGTGTGTCTAGTTCCTCCTAAACAACACGATTTATCACAAAACAAAATCTAAAGACTGTGGAAAAAATTTACATTACAATTCAGTGTGACAAGAAACTCTGGCTTAGAAACATCTCATTTGAAGTATCTGACCACGTCAATATTTAAAGTATATTAACCAGCTGAATATAAATGTCAGTTCAACAATAAGAGTTATATCTTTGTATACCCAGCATCAAGTAAATCCTGAAGTGCAAAAAGTTAGAGAATTATTCAATGCAGTTTTGCTAGCTGTAAATTACTTCTTAGATGTAATCCAGCTCTATCATCTACTAACATGATTTCTGGCCTGATACACTGCAATACTTTCAATGTGCCTGGCCTGATACACTGCAATACTTTCAATGTGCAAGTTTTCTGAAAATTCCTTTTTTGGCCTTAGAACAGAATTGTGAAGATACTATAGAAACCAAAACCAGAAGCCTATCCAAGATCCTTAAAGTGCATAATACGTGTTTTCACACAATGGAAGGGAAATAGCCTTAAAAAAATCAGGGACTCAGTACAGAAAATTAGGAACGTGCACTTAAAATGAACTCGCTGCTTCCTTTCTTCTGCTACAGTAAATTCCTGGGTAACAATAAGCGATAAATAAAGGCATAAAGTAACCTCAGAGCACTGTTGCTAGAATGACATAAAGCTTATAAAAAGTCAGTACAAAGTGCTGTCTCACCAAGAACACTGCTGAAATAAAGGCAGTTTTATTAATGCTTACAAAGTTATTTAGTCCTCACTGGTGTCCAATCTCACACCCCAGAATAACTGCGACATTCCACTTCAGCAGCAACCCTTTTGTGGCATCTTGCCTCATTCCCTCAGCATGGTGACTGGCCAGCGAACCAGCTACAGTCATTTGTTAATTCAGAAGGAGACGGGGCTTAGAATTCTCTCGTTACTACATTTTACATTCCTGAAAGATCAGGTAAAAAAAAAAAAAAAAAAAAATCATTCTTGTACTTTTACTGCAAGCTGGTATTTCAAACATCAGACTCGTTTAATTTAAGATGAATTACAGATTTCTGACAGCTGCCTTCATTAGTTTTGAGAAAGATGAGTTAAGTTGCTTTGGCAGTAAAATCTGCCATGCTTTAAACGCACTTCATACGCAGCATTATCTGGATAAGTACAATGCCTTGTTGTAATTAACAGTGAGAAAAACAGAAAAGGCTCAAAAATGCTATCTTCTCGCTATGTACAGTGCTTTTAAAAACAAATCGCATTTTGCAGGATAAATTCCTGCTTGTTTCCTAAACCCGCTGTTGGTACAAATCCGTTTTCTGTAGCTGTGCCACCTCTCTTGCCTCTTCAGACAAAAACCTTGCCTTCGTTTAAGAGACTACAACTTAATTTATTTCCGCATACAAAGAGGCATCCCTCTTTCAATCTGGGTAAAAGCAGGCGCTTTGGTCAGGAACCCCTGGAAGTCTGTTAGAAAACGCTGCTGACATGAAACAAAACCAGCAGGGCCTGCGAACAGGGTGGAATCCCCCCGTAACCACGGAGCATTCTGCACACCACACCAACTCTGGGGAGCCTCGGCAGACTTTTACATATCTGCTGCACCTCAGAGAAGCATTTGCATTGAAACTTGTGTCAGAGAAAGAATTCCAGTTGGAAAGACACTCTGGTGTAATGCTGGTGCAGCATGTCATTTTCTTTTGATAAAAATTAAACCAGACACTCTACCTCCCGTGAGCCATGTTGTGGAGGGCCAGGAACAGTTCTTGTTTTAATGACTTTTACAGCCTTTCCGCCTGCTGCTGCTTTGGGTCAGCATGGTGAAGTTGCTCAAGACTGTCATCTTGGTGCTGCTGTTTCTGCTCCTGCTTTTTCTTTTCAGCCAGTGCTTTTGCCCTGGTGGTCATTGGCCTGGGTCTAGCATCAGGCCTCTCTTCATCCTGCTGGTGCTTTTTACAATGTTTTTCAAAGGTGGAAATTTTGGCATATGTCCGGTTGCAAAGCAAACAGTGGTACGGCCGCTCCCCACTGTGTGTTCTCATGTGAAGCTGGAGGTAAGAGGACCTGGAAAAGGCTCGGCTGCAGACAGAGCAGCGGTGAGGCTCGCGTGCCTCGTGGGTCTTGAGGTGCTGCTTGAGGGATGACGCCTGCTTGAAGGCCTTCCCGCAGGTGGAGCACTTGAAGTTCCTCTCACCCGACTCGAGAAGCTGGTGTGACACGAGGTGGGCGGAAGAGCGGAAGTTCTTCCCGCACTTGTCACACTTGTAGGGCCGTTCCCCGGTGTGCAGGCGGACATGGAGGACCAGCCCGGCCTTCTGCGTGAAGGCTTTCTCGCACTGCAGGCACTTGAAAGGCCTCTCGCCTGTGTGTACACGGCGGTGGGTTGTGAGGTGCGAGGCGCGCCCGAAGAGCTTGCCGCAGTCCTCGCACTTGAAGGGCCTCTCGCCGGTGTGGATGGCCTTGTGGCGCACCAGGTGGGAGGACTGGAGGAAGAGCTTCCCGCAGACGGGGCACTGGTACTTCCGCTCGCCCGTGTGGGAGCGGAGGTGGAGGGCGAGGTGCGATGAGGAGATGAAGGCCTTGCCACAGAGCGGGCAGGCGTGGGGCCGCTCCCCGGTGTGGGTGCGCTTGTGGAGGACCAGCCCCGAGGAGAGGGCGAAGGCCTTGGCGCAGACGGGGCAGCGGTAGGGCTTCTCCCCGGTGTGGACCCGGCGGTGCTTGGCCAGGGCGCCGGCCTGCGCGAAGGCCTTCCCGCACTGCTCGCACCTGTGGGGCCGCTCCGGCCCGGCGGTGAGCGCCAAGCCCCGCCCGCCCCCCGCCCGGCGGCCCGGCGGCCCCGCCGGCACCATAGCGGCGGCCCGCGCACCGCCCCGCGCCGCCCCGGAAGCGGCGGCACTGGCCGTGCCCCCCGCGCATGCGCCGCCGGCGCACGGTGGTGACGTCAGGAAGCGAGGTGCGGGCCGCCGGCCGCCATGTTCTCGCTCGGCGGGGTCACAGGCCGAGAGCCGCCCGGCGCCTGTCCCCCGAGGGAGGGCTCACGGCGGCTCTGGGGAGCGAGGCAGCTCCGTGTGCTGGCGGCACAGCTGGCTCCCCTGCCTCCTGTCTGCCCCCTGCGCTGACCCAGCAGGGCTTTCTGTCGAGACTGACCCTTGGCTTTGCTGCGCGAAATAAGCAGCGCCGTGCTGAGGGGAGGGCTGTGAAACACCGCCCTGTACTCCTCAGCGCCGAGTTTCGAAAGCGTGGTGTGTGGCAGGTGCCCGCTGTGGGTGGGCAGGACCCACACTCGGGTCAGGGGAGGGAGATAAGCCAGACCCCAGAGAGCATTTCAGCTTGGGTACTGAAAACACGAAATTCAGGAACATCCAGGCTTTGAGGATGTGCAACTTTTTTAATTGTAAAGCAACTGTAATGAAATGTTGCAGAAAAGCCTCTTCAGGCATTAAACTGTCCAAAACGCAGGTGGAAACTGTGTACTGTATGTATGCTGTTAGATCAAAAACAAGCTTACGTTTCAACATTCGGCAAGTCAGATTTCTTAAGAGCTGTTTTGAAATGTTTAATGTGCTTTTTGCTTTAGATTTACTTTACAAGGCAACTTGTCTCACTGTCATCAATATCTCGATACAAAAATCTTACAATGCTTTATTTGCTAAAAAAACTACAACATTAAAATTGGGGTTAGGTAGTTCTTTCCTTTCGCCAGCTGTTTTGTTACAAGGAGTGTCCCGTAGTCCACTGGTAGAGGCTGCTGTACTTAATAAGTTACACAAGTTCTGTACATAATTACAGTCGTAGTAGAGTATGCAGCTGTATAATACACCACAGTAAAACACCATGAGGGCAAAGAACTACTATATATGAAAGCTTTTTGTTGAAGATTTTATAGTTTATTTGACCAAGAGTCAATTTGATATCCGCATATCAGGAGACTGACATCCATCTTAGGCACTGATCCAGGCAGAATTGCCTTGCAGAAAAACCTGGCTCTTTTGCCAAACCCATGCATTATTAAAAAAATTTTATGTAGCTCAAAGTCTTCAACAACTCTATAAAAATAATTATTTGCTAGTCTCGTGCTTACCTTCAAATACATGAAGTATTTGAATAATTTCACATTCTCTTTCTGAATTAGGTTCACTGCAGTATTAGATCAGGCAGAAACTTCAAAACCTTAAATAGTCAAGTGTGACTCAACCAACTGGATATTTCAGCTTGAACAAAAAAGTCTGTCTAAATACAACTCAAAAAAAAAAAGAAAGTTTGTACCACAGCAGATCAAGCTAACTAACACTGAATATCTCTTCCATAGTGGAAAAAAAAAAATCACTATCATAAGTTTTAGCACAGGATATTCAGGGAAAACATATTGTAAGACCATGCTTTGTAAACATTTCTACAAATCATTCAGGGACTATTGGCTTTGGAATGAATTTTCAAATACTTGGCGTTATGCAGGGCAGAAATTAACAGCTAATGCTATGAAAACAAGCAACTTTAACATGAAGTTATGACAGCAAGAGCAGTGAAGGCTCCTGCATCAAGTAGTTAAAACTGAATTTATATTTTATTATAAAGTTTATAGCATTACAGAGTCCAGCATGGCACGATAAGTAACCTTGTTACAGTTGCAGTATTTGTTTTTGCTTGGTACAAAAAAGCTGAACAGCAGCATAATTGTTGTTATATTGAATATGGGATTGGAATGAATTTGTTTCTTCTGAATAGGGATGAGTCAGTGATTTAAAATAAAAAGGGTGCATTTTTAAATCTCAAATATGTGCAAAATTCCTTTCAGTACAGTAGAGAATATGGTAGAGATGTGTGCAATCTTGAAAGTTACGTCCCAACCCAGATACTGCCAATATATTGCAAACGATCACATGGAGGGTGAACTCCAAACGGTTACTCACAACTTTCAGTATCGTTTCCAAGAGTCCTCCTCACAGCTGGTGTACTCTCCCCACCCCGCTTTACGTCCTTTTATGCAGTGCATCAAGTACTGACATTCATAATTATTGTAAAAAAACATTGGTCCAAGATAGTTCTAATATGTTTCCTTCAGGAATTCCAGTAAACTCTCCATCCTAAGACAGCTGTAACTGTTACAATGGATTTATGAAAGTAAATGCAATCTGAGAGATGAAGGTCTGTGAAGATTAGTATCTCCATTTTCCTAAGGTCTTCAACAGCTTTTAAAAACACAGAAAAAGGATTCTGATGTTAGTATTTGGGAAGTCCCTTGATTTTGGTGCTTTAGCCTTGATGTGATTCTCTGTTTTCACATGTTGTAGGCAACATAAATAGGATCCAACTGGTCAGCTAAAAATCCGTCTCTCAAGTGCATTCGTTGTTTCTCACCACGGGAATTGATAGGAATAACACCGGGGTCCACAATGACTACAACACCTACTATGAGATAATGCTCTTCCAGAACCACATTTGTTACCAGCGCGACCAGGTCCAATGCTTCTTGTTCTGAGCCTTCTAATTCCACAACCACCACCAGCAAGTTGGTCCATGTAAACACAGCACTGTCAGCATGATACAAATATTAATGGTGAGAAAAAAATACATAGTCAAAGGCAGCTTGTTATCAAAGAGAGACTCAACGGGAAATAAATTTTGTAAGTACTTGAACAATAAAATAAATGAGAACAAGTGATAGAATAGTGATGTGAAAATATTCGTAAATCAAGAGGTATTAAAGCTGTAACTTCTTGGGATGTTCTCTGCCACTTGTTTTTTAATTGTCCGTGTACAAAATATAAGTAGGTCTTTTTCTCTTATATGTGCATGATCATGTATTTAAGAGTCCTTTGCACTTATGTATTGAAATGGGAACCATAAAGATTTCACATTTAGTGTGTACATACTTGATATTAATGTACTTGTGTAAATCTTCAGAGATCATTAAAGGAAAGACAAAACCTCCCAAAGATTACAAGTAAACACTACCACTTTGAGACTGAAGAGGACCTACAACCAAATGGCATACATCATCCATTAGGACCAAATGAGAATAATATATGTTAGAAGATACCGTTCAAGAAACCCTTGAGATGTGTTTACCCCACCCAAGTGCGTACATTCTGACACAGCCAGGGAAGTCAACAACACAACTTGCAAGTGCTCTGCTGCCCCATTCATGCCCTGCCCTCCCTGTCTTTCAGACCACGAAGATCAGACCCTGATAAAGGGGTGGGCTTTTTTTTTGTATGAGCAGCGGAGTCAGGGGAAAGAGGAGCGTTGCATTTCAGTTACTCTCACTGCAGCGGTTTCTAAGCAAAGTTTTGGTGAGTTCCCTCTACAGCAAGCTCAGTCTAGCATGCTGTTCCACAAAGCTTGACTTCTGCTGCTTTAGAAGAAATAAAAGGATACAGAAAAGTAATACTGAGGCTCTTACCATTCTGCAATGCTCTTATGTGCTCTTATTACAGAGGTCTCTATATCAATGGGATGGTACCTCATTCCTCTGAGCTCCAGTGTTTCATCCAAAGAGCCTACCACATATAGGGCATCATGCCTCTCTGCAAGATAGCACAGACATTTAAAACACCATCGGATCTACAGAACAAACATGGTTATTTGTACGTGCTTATTGTGACATTCTAAGATGTTTCTGGTGCTTCCTAGGAGGAGGAGTCTATAACACACATCAAGCTCTACCATTTGGAGAGAAGAGAATTAAGAGGTCATTTAGCACTTCCGCCTATTGACTCCAAGCAAATGAAACCAGACTAAAAAGAATTTCTGGATCATCCAATGCTGCCCCTTCTCTCATGTAATGTAATCTCAGTTCATAAACTCAAACAAAATCTGTTGTTAAAGCACCTTTTTGTCCCCCTATTCTTACCAGAGAACTTCTCTCCTCTGATTGATAGGAACGCTTTTCCAACTTCCAAGTTTAACTTTTGCTTCTTTTTAAAACCAGCTTATACCCACTTGTCCTCAAGCCAGCAATATTCTTCTCAGCTTCTTAAGTTAAGAAGTTAATGCAGCAAGGACAACTCTATCCCCTCCTCAGCCTTAGCTTTGCTAGGTTAAATAAGCAAAGCTCTCCTAGGCCCTTCTTGAAGGACATGCTCTCCACATTGCCACATTCATCCTGTAACTGTGTTCAGTTCAACTTCACTTTTTTTGCACCCATTTTATAATTCTGCTCAATCGGGTAACTTGAGATGAAAAGCGTGCTGGGAAGCTGCACTGTATTTCATGTGTACTTGCTACGTTAATGCACCATACATAGCCTCTCAAATGCTGACAAACTAAAGGACAACTGACATTGTTCCACAGTGTTAAAAATCTCTGATACATGTTTTTTCAGAAAGCTACAAGGCACAAAAACTTGCTATAGTAATCTGGTGCCTTGCCACCTGCAACTTCTCTTTCTTTGTGAATGTCTGCTCACAGATTCCAATTTCTGTCCACTATCAGCTTTCTCAAGAACAGGGAGCCATTTCACTTTGAACAGTGACAGAAGGACAATTCCGTCAAAGCATCCAGTGCAGTATCTTGCACTAAGCAGCAGTATAATGTGCCCTGGAGGTCAGGTAACTACCCTAGAAAATCAGAGAGGAGGAAAGCAAGGACAGCTTAGAGCACCCTGGTTGAGTGTTCTTTAATCATGCTCTACCAGCTCTGAAGGGGAAGATGACATGCAGTACAAGCTTTTTCAGGGAGCTGGATCTACGTTACATCAGCTCCCTCCAATAGCCTGAGACCACATTCCTTCAGGAAAAGAGACTCCGGAGGGGCTGGCCCACACAGAACTGCTCAGTGTACTATGTAGGCTGAACAGGTGGAGAGGCCTGGTGCCAAGAAGGGACCCTTCTGTGTAATGGTGGTAGCTGTGGACTAAGGATACCACACATCTCTGATGAAGACTGTTTCTTTACCGGAATTCACCTTTTGCTCTCTGATGGCACTCTGACTGTGGAAGAGGGAAGCCTGCACAACGCTGCTCTGGAGGAGATGGAATTGAACGGGCTGCAGGGATTTCTCCAGCCGGAGCACCTTTCTTGTTCTCAAGAGCCCCAGGGAGACTGAATAGCACACCAGCACAGTAGACTGGAGGATGACCCTCTCTTAGCGCCTAGATCCAACAGAGTTACATCACGGACCATTTCTGAACCCTGGACTGGCATCCACTGCAACAGATGGGGTAGCTCCTCAACAAAAGTCTGCTCCTTCAGCAAATTGCTCTCCTTGCTCACTCTTCTTCCTTCACATAATGGAGGACTAAAAGTAGGATGGACATGCATGGTGTCCCACAAACCGACACTTATGTTCCAGAAGTGGGAACACTGCTTTTCTATCTTTTACCATGAGTGATTACAGGAAATGTAAAAGGTGTCTGTGAATCCCCTACAGTTCATTATCCAGTGACAGCAATGAGGGGACGCTGACACTATCCATGTAGATACCACCATTCATTTAAGTCCAATCAAACAATTAACAATATACATTTGCTAATAAGTTATAAGCAGTCAAACTTCTCTTAGGATGTTTAGAGATTACTTTTGTGTTTTTTTAAAAAAATGTGTGATAATCAAGAGTTATACCTACTCCATATTCTGTCTCAACAGAAAAAGGAGCAGTTTTTCTTCCATCTGCTTACACTTCTCAAGTTTAGACATCTTGGCTTAGATTGAAAAAATGAGATTAACAATTTATTTTCTATACTGGAAAAATTATGGAGAAGTTACTCCTCTAGACCTTTAACTTCTGAAAGGCTGGGAAATCACTGATATCTTTGATGTCCTAAAACTGCTGAATGACAACATTATTTGTATTCTCTAGATCAGCACTGAAATGCTGCATCCTGTCTGTAAGGAAAGGGGTTCAGAGGAAAGTGAGTAGAAAGGCTCTAATCTTCTAACAAATGTGCTCATATTATTTTGTGTAAGTGGAAATGAAGGAAGATGAACATGATTTCTAAATCTGTCAAAAAGGCATTATGAATTTCTCATTTTGCACAATTACCCAGTATCATTATAATCAATGAGTATGTACAGAGTAACAATTCCTGTTACATTCAGCACTTTTCTCTGATGGAAGTCAGGATGAACTTGCAGGACAGCTTACTCTTCACTAGCTCAACTACCCCAAGGAGTTTCAAACACATGCTTCTGTAAGTGCATTTGTTTTCTCTCACCTCCGCTAGCATCAGTAAGTTCTGTTCTGCGCAGAAAGCCAAGGTACCCAGTCCGAGCCCATATGGTCTGAGTGTCTCCAAAACTCAAGCGAGCAGTAAAGTGATCAGCGTGCAGTGCTTCTTCTCCATACACTGTGTAGTAACCAGTAGCATTATGTGGACTACTCACCCATATCTAGGTGATTAAAAAAAACAAAAACAAAACCAAAGGGGAATCATTCCCATATAAACATAGGTTATTTTGCCAAACCCAGGCAGCATCATTTATTGATTTAAAAGATCTGCTCCACTGACAATTTTTTTGCTCCTTTAATGCCACAACTAGTTTTATTAAAATAATTCATTAACTTCTGCCTCACAGAAAATGATCAAGAAAAAGGAGTAAAAAGGAGTTTTATATACGTGTAATTGGGGATGTTAATGAGGGAAAATGAACTAGGCATTTGGCTTACTGGAAAGGAACACCTGTTAACCCGCAATCTTCTATTAGTTTGGCATCTTAATATACACAAATCCAGATGTATATAAAAGAAAGATTAAACCAAACAGTGAATTACTTCATTACTACTGTCCACTGATGGGAGTACAAGAGATATTCACTGCCTCTTCTAGCTGCCAATCAGACAGACTAGTCAACTGATATCACCTGGTACTGGCATGCAGTAGTTTGGCAGAGGACAGAGGGAACCATGCAGACGTACATGCAAGTACGTCAACAGTTGCAGCTCTCTGTAGAGTTCATTCACTTGCCACATTATGTGGACATCCCACTAAGAGACAGGCATTTATCTAGCATGATTTAGCTATATATTAAATCACTGCTGATAAACAAAGTACAACAGCATCAAAGTTTTACCTCTCCTAAATGCGAGTCTCCCAGAGGTCCCTTGGTTTCTGTGTGTGCTATGATGACCTTTACCCCTGGAAGAATCTTGAATAAGAAGCAAATGTTTAAAATAGAAGTTAAGAGAACTTGAATTCATCAAAAGAAAAGTTAATAATGCAGAGCCACAGAACTCAACAGTCTGTGCAGTTCTTCCCCTTCTACTCCTCTCTGCACCATAGATATCAACCATCTCTTTCTGCCAAGTTGTTTAATGATTTAAACTCTAAGCAGCTATTTTGCAGCTTAAGAGTTGAAGTTTGTTTCACACCTGAAAAATGCCTTCCACATGAAGGCCTCTGATTTTTTCAGTTGTAGCAACATATCCTATTGCTTTGCTTCACACACCTGGCTTCACTTTAACTAGCTGTTCATTTTATGCTCTCTCTAGTGCCTCTCCTAGATATACTGTGATTAGTGAAGCTCGTTGCACAGATTCTGTACCGGTATCCAGCTGAAGCAGCTCACCACCCAGGTAAGGGTCATGAGGAGGAAGAATTGCTCTCAGTCTCTCACCTTCCCAGACTCCATAAGTGGCAGACTGTGTGGAGAACCTCTCTCTACCAAACGCACCCTGAGAAAATAAGAGAATGCATTTGTACAAGGATTCATGAACTTAAATAGAAGTTAAATAGATGTGTTCCAGTATATCCAGTGTTATCCTATCCTTAGCTGCCCTGCCAAACTGTTATGATGCCAGCCAATTATGTTCAGTTATTTACAATGCAGTAAGACAGTTAAGAGTTTCTAGCTGTCTTCAAGACTTTCATATTAGCATTCCCATGGACCACGTTTCTTTTAAGAATCACAAACTCAGCTCTGTGGAGAGATGAGTAACTTTTTCCAACAGAGCTCTAAGGTTGCAGTTCCACCAGCATTTTAAATGCACCTTCTTTGTTGGACTCTCCTGGACCTCTGCTTGCCACACTGAACCATGGCAGAGCATCAGTAGGAATTACAAAAACTGAAGAGCAAGCAGACTAAATGGAATTAAGTGATACTATCCAGCCCATTAGTAGCATAACTTATAAAGGTAGCACATTTGCAGAAGGAACAAGAATTGAGTGTAGTAGGAGAGGCATACAAGAGAAGAGGCTCCTATATATTATGTTATATTACACTATCCCTATGCCCACATTATGTTATATTACACTATCCCTACGCCCATAGGCTAGAACTAACACAGCGGCAGCTTTGAGGCTATGGCTGAACTTGTCTTTAACAGGAATATATACCATGCAAGTCATAGTGATAAGGAGAAAATGACTGTAGTTTACATTGACCTGTTCAGATGCCAAATCGGCATCATGCAAATGATGGCGAATAGCTTGTCTTCTAACAGGTAAGATTTAAGCTTGCAAGAATTAGAGATGAGTAGTCACAAAAGCTGCCAGTTAACATAAGCCCCTAATTTAACATTATCAATTAAAAAAACCTAAAGCAAATGCACCAAGTCTTGATATTATGTTTCTTAAAATAAGTATAGAAACAAATACATATATGTATGTACCCTGCTAAACTTACAGTCTGAACTTGGTGCTGCCAGCACTTGTATTAACTAAGTTAACTGAGAGACAAGTTAATATGAAAATTACGACTACAGAATTAAGTCTGATAGAATGATGTATCCTTGGCAAGTTTCCAGATGACGTGTGTACGTGTGTGTGTGTTCTGATACACTATAGTACAGGCCTGACATGAGTTTATTGGATCTGGGAAGGCTGAGGGAATTGAGTTGGTTTGGTCTGAAGGGGGGGAAAAAAAAAAAAAAAAAAAAGACGACTAAGGGAGACTCTAACTGTACTTTTTCCACTGCCTAAAGGATTGTCAGAGAGAAGATGGAGCCAGATTCCTCTGAGTTGCACACCAGAAGAAGAGGCCAGGGACATAATATGCAAGACGGGAAATGCCAGTAAGGAAAACTTCCCTAGAGTGGGGTGTCAGTCCCAGGACGTACACCCAGAGAGGAGGGGGATCTCCATTCTTGGAGATTTTCTGTACTGAACTGGTCTTGGCCCTCAGTAACCTGGATGAAGCCTTGAAGCTGGTCGTGCTTTGAGCAGGAGGTTGCATGAGGGACATCCAGAGATCCTGCCTACCTTAACTGTTTCTGTGATTCTGTGACTAACCAGCCAGTTGTCAAAGTCACCTTTTGCTAACGGTGTGGTTAGGTAAGAAACAGCTAATGAGTCTAGATCATACAAGACTGATGAACAGACAGCAAGGTGTCTGGGTCTAGAGGTGAGGTCTAGGTGAGGGTCTAGAAAGGAACAGCAGAACAAGCGATGGAGGAGGAGATGCTGGACTGCTTCCAGCACACAGCCATCCTTAAAGGACTCTCTAGGGTGGGGTTCCTTGTATACAGTGATGAGGGATTTCCTGCTGCCAAGAATATTTCAACATACCAATGCAATGCAACGAGGCTGAACTTTCTCCTCTACAGTCATTAAATAGTTAATGCTTTAACATAATCTGTACCTGTCATGTCGAAGTGCTCTCATATCTACGTAGACTGTTGTTGGATCTGGTCCTGCTGTTCCCTAAGAATAAGAAGGAAGAAACAAATTCAACAGAAGCCAGAAAAATCCTGCTTTCATTCTCACAGCCACATAAATTCACAAATTCCTCTCCCTTTTTTACTGACACTTATAAAGTACTGCCCTAATCTACGAGAAATATAGTAAAATAGCCCCCTTTCTAGAGTGGCTGCCATAAAGCTTTGATGTTTTATGGAA
The DNA here is from genome assembly GCF_034638445.1 of Ciconia boyciana. Classification (NCBI taxonomy): domain Eukaryota; kingdom Metazoa; phylum Chordata; class Aves; order Ciconiiformes; family Ciconiidae; genus Ciconia; species Ciconia boyciana. The sequence continues at coordinate 44,742,365 of NC_132943.1, read as the reverse complement.
TCAGTAAATGAATGCACAAGTGAAGTATGTATTTATGACATGTATGTATTTAATAAAGACAGGTAAGTCTAAGTTTTTAAAATTTTTAAATTTAAAACGTAAGTTTTTAAAATTTCATTTTGGTAAGCACCTTGTCTAGAAACTACATAGCAAGTGCAAAGCATGTAAGCATAAACCTATGCAGACCTAATCCATTTCCCAAAGCTCAGCTGTTCTACTTTATAACAGTTTTGTCAACTTTGAAGAAAAAGAAAAAACAAAACCCCAACAATATTTAACTAAAACATAACTAACCAACCTGTATCTTCTCAAGGCTTCTGCCAGTAACAGCCTAGGCAGAGGCAGAGCTCTGTAGCAGTCAGAGGATAAACCTCCCGACCAACTCTGGTGAGAGGTTTCCCATTTCCCAACACGGGAAAGGGGACCTTTTTTTTTTTTTTTCCTCAGCAGAGTTTAAATCTCAAGACAACTAAAAACTACTGTGAAATGCATATTTAAGCTAAAAAAGCAGGCAAAGTTTCCTCCCCATAGAACAGTTTCGCATTTTAGAAATACTTAAAATGAGGCCACTTGGCCATCAGCTCAAGATTGCAGTGCTGGAGAACAGTAATAATGTCTTTATAATGACATTCTCTTGTACTTTTGTAACACCACTGAGGCTCAGTGACACTGACGGCCACACCAGATTAACGGTATGATCTTTATCTTTAGGAATATACCGTTCAGTAATTTTAACCGTTGCTATAAGCCCCTTTCGGGCTTGTTTAAGAAAGAGGTTTTGTACTTCAGCTACAAGTGTTCTTTGTGAGTAAAACTGAACTACTTTAGAAAGACAAATTCTCCCTGGATCTGTTTCAAATGAAAACTCTCTCAAATGGCATACATTCGTTATAGAGTAATACTGCTGAACCAGACTGACTTTAGGACATTACAAGCACACATGCATCACTATACCTGTTCAGCCAGCTTGCCCAGCCTGTTTGGCTGACAGCGGGACCACAAACAGAAGTAACAGAGGCCATCAAAGTGTGTGAAACAGAGAGAAAGGGGAAAAAAGAAAATACAAACAAAGAGGCACTGGAAACGTAAGATACACACAGTAAGACAGAAAACAAAACTCATACTGTTTTAGAGTGAAAAGAAAGTTTCCATTTCAGATTACTTACAAGCTCGGCACTTTTAAGTGGTTCATTGGGAAACATGCAAGTCCCAGTTAATAAACAAGAAGAGGTTTAAGGCAGAGCATACGTAATGCCTGTTGCCTTATCGTAAATCCCTCCTCCATCTGTAAGTATCTAAAGGCTGCTTGCAGCTTCAGAAACACCTTCTCAGTAAACCAGTCCAGTAAGGTTGGAAGACGTTATGTATTTATTTGCATGCTAATGTATCAAATACCCATTCAGTCTGGCTATTAATCTATATTCATTTAAATTCAATGATTTAAAAAAGTCAAATACAGATATCACTTTAGAAGAATGGGGGAAAGGGGTTAAAAAAACCACTAAAAAAGGGCTCAAGAACAGAGAACAGAGATGAAAAAGGTATAAAATGAAAGGGAAGCTTAACTGCGCAGCAGCCCTACACTCTTCACAGTTTTCTTGGAGTACTTTTCACATTGCCATTTAACATTCAGTAGAAAAACTGGGTTTTTTTCCCCCCTTTGTACAGTCTGAACAGCAAATACCCAAAGGTGGCTTTTAAAATTCTTATTTAGACAGGCAATTCAGAAAGCTGTTCTTTCACACTTGGCATCTGAAATATTTTATTCAATTAATTTAAAATCTTTCTGTACAGTCATCTTAATTTCATCTATATCCTTCCTATTTTTCAATCTACTGGTTCATAAAATTGCTCTGGCCGCATTTCTTTATAACCATTTACCTAGGGGTTGTTAAAAACCTTTTCTCCATTAATATGTGTGAAAGAAACTATAGAAATGAAAGAAACAACTATGAATGGCAACATATTTAAGAAGCTCATGGCCCAAAGCATCTCTCTCGTAGGAGATCTAGAACATTAAAATATATTCTGAGAGGAAAAAAGGCTTTCCTTCATCTAGTGGGCACCAGAAAGAAAAAAAGAAAAAATGTTTTGCAAAAGCACAGTAGCAATCTTCATAGAATCACAATTTTTTATTAAGTGTAATTCATACCAGTAAAATTGGAAATAAAATTTACTATTACACACATACTTAATGCATGTGCCATCTATGAAATTCCCCACATTCAAAGCTACATACTGCCACATGAGTTTATTAACTCAAGTATCATCCAAAACCCAGAGTGCTTTGCCAATTTCGAGACCATACTTAGTACCTGATTCTCAGGTAAGTTGTGGAATACATTTTTTTTTTCTCTCCTAACTAGAGAAGAAACATCTCATTAAGAAAAGTTAGATTTAATCTGGTTAAATTACACATACGAGATTATCGTCAACTGAATACTAAACTGTCAAAGGTGGGTCTGGACCACAGCATGTCATTATCTCCAGTCTGTGAAGTAGGGCTGTGTACTTTATGGGCATATTCTCCCCTTCAAAGCTTCCAATTTTATACCTTTAATTGAAGAAAAAAAAAAAAAAAAAAAAGTCCAGCTCTCACATGAGGTGAGACAAACAACATTTGCATGTTGATAATACTTATTTGAGATCTTTAGAAGTAAAAACCCCTGCCAACCTTGTCAATTTTCCTGGGTCTTATTTGAGGAACTCTGTCTTCCTTTGAATTCCACATATACATAAGCTACTTTTCAAACAGGCAAAATCTGAATCATGCAAAAGCTGAAATAGCACTGCTTGAAGTATCTAATATGTTTATGAGCAGGAAGCCGTGTAGTTAATTTAATACTGCTGCTGCATAGTAGGAAGGAAACAAGTTTCTTAATACTGATCTTCTGTATTAGAAAGGCAAATCAATTGGTCAATTAGTACAGAAAAGTGAAATTATCATAATCCGCATCTTCAAGGCTTATTTAACTTGGTGATGAAGCAAGCAAGCAATGGAGCTCTAGTTCTTCAGAGAACAATTACATACAGCTGAACATGATTTCCTATAAAGTTCCCAGAGACTCTGTCCATAAGCATAAGGAATAAGCAGTTTAATCTCACCTGTAAGCAAATTGCTACGTTGACCCTGCACCCAAATGTAGTGCTCACTGCACGAGCAGAGAGGCCCAGGTCTTTGAATAACTTAGAGAAAGACTGTGTTAATGTAATCCGTGGTCTCTCCTCTGCAACCACCATGCATGTTCGCACGCAGGACAGGTTAACTCCTTTCATCTGAGAGGTTGGGTGAAGAAAACAACAACATTTTAAGTTTGAAGTCAACAATTCTAGAAATAAGCCAGTTTAATTTGCGGAACAGATGGACTTTAAAAACACTAGAATAACTGATGTGAACTGGTTAAACAATATAGATGCGGCCTGCACTCAGTTTGGCTCCAGCCACCCAGGACAACCCTCTAAAATTGTGCCAAGAAGCTTTGTGGTAGGGTTTGATGCACAAGATGCAAACTACTTGCATCATGTAGCTGCAACACGGCCACTCATCATTTTGAGCTGAAAAAACCCACAAAATGTCATTATGTCACAGGGCTGGGCTCACAAGAGAGCCGCTTGCTCCTAGTGCTGCACAGTTCAGATGCAGGCAGAGTGTTCGAGACATTAGCATCTCTCATCACCATGAATGTGAACCTGTAGCAACTGGCTGTGGGCCAAGATTCCCTTCAGTGAGGTCCAGGAGAACAGAGGGACAGAGTTTTTTGTCTGTACTGAGCATAAGCACAATGTCGCCGCTTTCTTGCACACAACAAGCTGCCAGACATTCCCAGTGGAAGTCCTGAGCAGCTTAGTTACTACAGCCGTGGGAACTCTCCTACCATTGAGACAGAGGCGCCTCTTCAAGGACATTAAGTTTCAGTTAAAGAGATTTCCCTCAAAAATAAATGAATGTATTAGTGTGTAATTACTGCTGTTAGGAACATTACATCCATTTTAGAACTCAATACTTTCAGTGTCAAGAGATCTGAAAGCAGGTGAGACTTGCCATGTTTTGGGGGGCTTTTTGTTTTATTTTGCGAGGGGGAGAGGTTTTTGGTTTGGGGGTTTGGTGGGGCTTCGGGTTTTTGAGGGTTTTTTTGGTGTGGTTTTTTTGTTTGGTTGGTTTTTTTCATCTCAGACAAGTAAAAGTTGATAGGCTTGTTAAGTATTTTGCCCAAAATCTCAGAAATACCCAGCAGGACAGAGGTGGCACAAATAAGCAAAGTTGAAAACATAAGACTTCTTTTTTTCCCCACCAGAAACACGAGAGCTGGAACTTCCAGCAAGCTCAACATTTCCCAAAAAGCAAGTCATAATGAAAGGCTTTCAAAGAAATACTTATGGCCCATCTTCTGCAAGCCAAAATGAAATATTTTTAGAAAGATACATGTATTTGTATGTCAGTATGCTGAAAAATTAAGTCCACTCACCCGGAGTGTATCAGTCTGTGTTCCAAGCCCTTTGGTGCACATCTCCATCACGGAGTAGGAGCAGAAGGTGACGCGCACTTTATACTGACTTACAGCAGACAACCACAGAGACACATTGCTCTCCAGTTCCAGAGGAGGGACTAGAATAGACTGATGACCCGAATATACACTAGGGAGAGGAAGAAAAAGAAACATGAAAACTTCAAGCCAGCATAAAAAAGCCAAAAGTTACATAAAGTCGAAATGAAGCAAATACAGGAAAACTGAGAGCTTGGTATCTATGTGAACTTCAGCTTATCTTCTCCACAGACAGCAAGCATCTCTTAGTTAGCTAAGAACTACAGGTTTGCGTTAAGTCACAAACTTCGAGGTCAGTATATCTGCCCTGCCGTAAATTGTGTTGAACTATAGGCAAATACTCAATGCCTTGAACAGACGGAACTTCTGACACTAAAATGTTAACATTTGAGCCATCATTCCAGTTACAGATTACAACTGGTAATTGAGCTTATTTCTGTGAGTCGTTCTAGGGAAAATGCACCTTTTGCTTTGAGTGAAATGAGTCTTTAACACCTGTATTGCACCATTCAAGTTTTTAGTGCAATTTGCTAGCCTTTGCCGTAGATGTGTTTATGTGAAATATTTAACCTGGATACCAGTTAACATCAGTGGACAAAGCCAAATTCAGAATCACACCACCGTTTAATTTTTTTTTTTTTTTAATATTATATACTCATTTCAAGACAGTAAAGGCCATGACCATACAGTCTTAAATTACCAAATGTTTTTTAGATCAGTTACTATCAACAAAATCAGTGACACACCCCTCTGTAAAACAGGCTTGGATAAACCCATGTATCTTGAAAAAAATAACAGCATCTCTAATTGCGTTCAACAGGTAGCCTGACATGCTTGCCATTTCTCCTGACTAGAGTTCATGTGTTTTTGTAGTGGGCAAATACGATGAGGAGTTTTTTTGTTTTCTTTTTAAACATTCTAAAATAGAAAAAAAATAATTTGGTAATAAAACAGTCTTTCACACTAAAATAAAGCTGTAACTCCGATGAAACACAGCAGACCTTATATTAACTCTTGTATAGAAAGCATGACACACGTAGTGTGTCAAAATAAAAAAAAAATTTTTTGAAAATCCATTTAGATTTTAATTCTTCCATCACTGAGGTTTCTTCTCCCTCCACCCTGCCTCACTTTACTGACGATGCAAGTCACCAGATGTTAACAAAGTTAAATTTTTGCTTTCCTTCTGTCGACTTCCTTTCCAGTTGGGGAAATTAGAGAGCAAAGGAACAGGTTAACTACAGTAAATTTAACTTTATCTGTTTACAAAATAACCTTTCATGTTCAGTTTCTGCATTTTTTAAAATGAAATACCTAAACCACTATAAAATCTTTGGATTAATTAAAGCATATGGAATGTTCTAAAAGAAAAAAAGATGAAATTTTGCAGCTTTGCAAGATGTGCTGCATTATAGTAGTTATCTGATTGAATCAATTCAGGTCTCATTCATTTTAAGAAACATGTAATTGCTTCCTTTAGCAGTATTTCTTAGTGCATACCAATCATGCAGTCAACACCTTAAGGGTCTTGTAAAAAGATACGGTTTAATCTCAATAAGACTTTAAAAGGATTAATTTAATCAATGTGAAATAGACAGTAAAGTCCTTTTTTTCTTGGATTTGGTATCTAATTAATTCCACTTGCAAAACACAAATTACTCAAGTAAGTAACTAACTAACTTAAATGAACTTTGTTACCACAAAAGGTATTTTATTAAATACCTATAAAAAGGTTAATTTGGGTTTCTCTGACAGTTTCATCCATGACTGTTCCCTTGGATTCTAGAGAAGGCCAGGAACACAGGAGAAAGCCTACGACTCAAACGACCTACCTGCACAAGCACCACAGTGCAAATCCCAAGCCACAGTAAGGGTCAAGGCAGATGGCAATCTGACGTGAAGGGTACAGCTCACACTGTAGCTTTATAGAGCGACATAAGGCACTTGTAGCTGCATGTGACATCTGTAAGAGGAAAACAGGTGCTCTCAGGGACTTTTTAAAAAAATGGGTATCACATGTAATAACTGATAGAAACGTTTACTGTAGAAGATGTGGCAACATGTAGTGGTTTGGGTTTTTTTTAAGTGCCTTTAAAACAGGAAAGAGATATGAGCCCAAAATTTCACAGGTACTTTTCATGCTAGCGGCAAACAACATCTGTCATGACATCGAATGAAGCCAAATGACGTCTGACATCTCTACGATAAATCGCAAAAGAAAATATTCATGAACTTTACAACAAACACTCTCAATTTAGTCTCCTCAGTGATTCCTCACATAGAGCCAGTAAGACTGAATGCTTCCAAAAAGTGCACCAACAAATTTGGCTGTCATGCAAATTTAAAAATAAGCTTTCTGAACACTAAGATGGTCCACTTACAATTTTGTATTTCTTCTCTGGCAGGAGGAATGAATGTGGAATATGCCTGTATATAAGGAAACAAAGTATAATAATCTCTCTCGTGTTACTCTACCTTTACTCCTGCTAATATACCAGTAGTAGACACACTGAAGTCCAAGTATGCCAACATATCTGGAGATGTAGGTCTGAAAATACTAGCCAGCTTCTTTTTAGGCATATCATCTATTTAAAATATATAAAAAGAGAAGAGTACTGTATTATTATTTTGGAAAAAGAGCACAGGACAAAAATGTATCTTTACAGCATTAACACCAGATGCTTTCTATAGTTTCTGGACGGCTATTTTGATGCAATGCAAGATACAGCCATTCAATTAGGCAGTTATGGTGTAACAAAATAAATAAATCAGTCTTCAAACTATTTACATTTTGGCTAGTGGGCAAACATTCTGTACCTGTATCCAAAATAGTGGGCCATGTTTTAATATCTACAGCTGTTGCAGCTTCCTTGGACTTCAGCAGTTTCATTATCGCTTGTGTGGTCAGTATACATGCAGACTTACTGACCTGTAAAAGACACAGCATTAAGAACACTTATAAAACTAGTGAATGAATGCTCAAGTGATTTCATATCCATCCAGAGGAGATAACTGGTAAGCTGAACAGATGAAGAAAAAAACTGGAAACAAAGCAAAATAAATTACAACAATAGAAAGAACATTTTAAACAAGTTTCTGAAAAAGTATTTATTGACTCAGCCACAGCATACTGATTATTTCTTTTCCTAGCTTATTTTACATTGACTGTGGCAAAGCAATTTATCAGGCTGCATCAACCATCCTACACCCACCAAAAGCATTAGGAGAGGAATGTCTTATACATACCTCTACGATCATTTTGACAGTGGGCAGAGTGGTAGCAAGATTCTGTGGATGTGGTGGGCGAACAGTGATAGGTATACAGCCAGCATATAAGCAGCCATAGAAAGTTGCTATCAAGTCTACTCCTGTAAAGGATATTTGTGAAATTAAAGCCATTTTTATCAGAACAAAAGGCCAAACTCTTTCACCAAAATCAAAATACACACTGGTTTATTAAGATGTAAGGATTTGTCACAAAGGTCTCTTCAAATCAACAGGCTGTTCTTGGCCATGACCAACTCTATAAGGTTAAAATATTTTGCATTTGAGAGTTAGCAAAAATTATTCAAACCCTACCAACTTTACATTTCTAGGGATATATTTTCATGGACAGGTAGTATAAAGTAACAAAAATAACAAAACCAGGTATTGTAGGTTATGAAGATGATGACTCAGATTCTTCCAAAAAGCATACATTTGTTTTTCTCAATTATCACTCTGAAATATGCAGTCATCCTACTTTTACGAGGTAATACTTTTTTCCTGAGGTACACTTGTAAATACACACTAGTAATGCAAGTCTGGGGTCCAGATTTCACTTCTAGAGACAGTCATTCAGGAAAGAAAGGGTGTTCATACACTGACATCCCTAATCTAGCTTTCAACGGATACACATGCAGTTTTATTCCATTCTCTGAGGCTGAAAAACGAGAATCTTTCATGTGGTTTAAGTCGAACTACTCTTGCATAACTGCCCAGCCATCTGGAGCAGTTAGATGAAAGGTTTTGTAAATGTAGTTTGCCACTTGGAGAAGCAACTTAATAATAAAACGACAAAAAGGAAGTCTCTTCCTTGAAATAAGTCACTGCCATCTACCACTATATTAAATGGATGTTTGAATGCTCTATCTTGGCAAGAGTTGCTTCTCTTCTTGTGATGTCTGACTTTGATTTTTGCTGTCTGTACTGCCTTACCTGGAGGATAAACCAGGGCCACGTGGTCACCAACATTCAGTCGTCCTTTCTCCATCAGTGCGACTGCCACTCGCTCTGCTCTCTTGTGCAACTGTATGCACGATGCAGTGCTAGCTACAGTGCCCTGCGCAAAACAGAAGCAACATCAGAAAACCGTGTGGAGAACAGTTTGAAACTGAGTAAAGTACATGTTGCAGATGCAATATTTCATTGTCCTTATCTTAACAATACAGCAAACACTTTAAAAGACTATCTTGGTGTTTTGGAAACCATGCTGCTGGTACCATGAACTTTTAGAATGCTAGAGAATTTTATACATATTATTTTGAACATCAGACAGTGAAGCAGCTTCTAAATATATTTGGTACCACAAAAAGAATACCTTACAAATATTTGAAATTCCACAGTCCAAGGGAGAAAACACAGTAATAGTAACACAATTGATTTAGCAGCAAGTGAAGCACTGCATCAGCTTTACCCCACCATGCACAGCCAAACCTCTAGATGCTTTTGCAATCAGCAGTCTTAAAAGCACAAAGGGAACTCTGCTGATGTCTTTGATATAGATATTCTTTTAAAGGGTCACAGAGGCAACGTGAGCTGTGGCTGGTATGCACTGTCACTTCTGCTTCAGTGCATCTACTGTCCTTCTTGTAGAAAGTGTATTTCCAACAACTATGCATCTGGAAAGTCTTCACATGGAAGCAGCTGTATCTTTGGATTGCTCAGGCAGTAGCAAAATCATGGGGATTCCAAAAGGCTTAGTCCATTTTTTGATGTGAAGACAGAAAACATCCTTTTGCTACCCAGCCTAGGAAGCGATGCCTTAGTCTTAAGCCTGCGAGGCTGGGATATATCAGTTTTTCCAAGACCACAATCTGATTCAAGAAAAACTGCTCAGACAACCACCTCAGAGGAAAACAAACAGTCAGAGACTGAATGAAGCCTCCCGCTATACAGATACGGATTATCACAGCGAATGTCTGCTATACAAGCATTCAGTTTCAAGTCCAAGATGAGCTGCCACATGTAATCCTCAGCCCAAGTGCACAGCTGTCTGATCCAACACCTAGTTTGATGCAGGATGGCACTGTCACTCTGCTCAGTTTTACTAAGGAAACTGTTGTTAAAGCCTGGGAGCTAAAGTCATGCAGAATAAGGATGGTAAATATAGTGTATTGTTGATATAGGAACAGTAGCAGCTCAAGGACTTGGGAGAAAAATATTGACATGAAAAAGTGTAAAACAAAAGGGTTTCTCATGGAGAGCTGTGAACACACTAATGTTTAGCATTGTAGCTTATTAGTCCCAGCTATTTAAAGCATATGTTCACCAACAGATAATTTCTTTGTGCCTAAGTTCTCTGTCTCATTTCTGCGGAGTCTCCTTGTGAAGGGTAAAAGTTGCCTGAACAAAGTGACCCAGAAAGGGGCTTCTTCATACTAGAAAACTTCCCTCAAAAGCCTCTTCACTCTGAGAGAAGAATAAACCAATTCTGTGGCTTTTAACAATAACCATATTGAAGCCATTTCTTCTGCTAAAGCACAGTCTCATGAGAAAAGTCAGAACTTTGAACCATGTCCTAAACCATTTTGCCTGTCTGAGAGACCCAAAGGCATCACTTCCCAAGGGCTGCTGCTGGACCTTCCAAAAGCACGTTCCCTATCTCACATGTCTGCAGTACAGCATAGCACAAGGTAGACCCAATTTGTCACTGGGCTGTCATTGTCACTGAAAGGGTAGCTACTGAGTACAGGCTCAAACAAAAATTGACCAACTTCGCTTCCTGGAAAGAAAGGAGGGGAATAAAAAAGTGCCAGAACAGCAGTAGAAGAATCTAAAATATTTGACTTTTCTGAAATATGCATAGCAGTAGTGCTCCTCAAGCCCAGGGAGGCTGAAATACTGAGGAACACACAAAAGTGCATGTTTTTTCACACCCCTTTATGAAGTGTTGGATGCACAGGGTATGTGAATGCTCCAAAACTACTAACAGTCACATGCAGAGCAGAGTGGCTATAAGCAGAAATAATGTATTTACTGAGAAACATGACTGTTGCCTTGTCATATGTCATAAGGGCCTACATAGCCGTTGAATAAAGTAAGTATCTAGAGCCTATAAATACATAAAGCCTGTACTCCAAAACTGAAGCGTTTACTTGTTCATGTTTGAGTGACTAAGTGCCATCCCTCTTAGGGACAGAGCCTAGCCGAGGACAAGGCATCAGTGTCTCCTGAAAGGTGTGCAGCGCTCCTGGAAAACATGACTCCAAAGCTGTCCCAAGGGTTCTCTATTTAGGCTCTAGATCTTCTAATTAAAAAATCCTCCAGCTCTGACTTCCAGTTACCCTTGTGCTCAGGGAGGAAGACAGAATTGTGGCTTCCATTAATATGACCAAAGTTGTGTTCCAGCAGGAAATGCAAATTACTGCAATGTTTTAAGCTAGGCAGAATGCATACTGAAATTCCAGATGTGGAATAAAAGATGTGGAATAGAATTCCAGATGTGGAAAAATTATGCTGCTTGCTAACGAGCAATTTTTGTCTGCTTCAAAACCATGACATCCCACATCATCAACATAACCTGACGCATTTTAGGAAAAGACTTGTAGCTGGAATTTTCTTAGAATCTAAACAATCTTTTACTGATCTCAGTCTCCAAGTATGACCTAAAGTGCATCTCACCTTGGAATTCAACAAAAGGAAGAGGGGATGATCTGGAGTTGTCTGAGCTCGCCACTGAAGAACATCTGCTAAATACAGGAACTGAAACAGGAAAAGGAGGAGACACTCAGATTTATTCAAAATGCACCATGCTTAGTTTCAGCAGAATACCACAACTGGTCTCTCATTCTGAACAAGCCAATTCAAATATTTAATAAGTGTTACCTTTCTTGCCTGATCATTATCCTCCAACTGCGTAACATCTCTCCCTGAGGCTTGTGCAATTCTCTTTCCAGCAACAAGGTTTCCTACTATCATTGAAGCAGGACCAACATCTGCATTTTGAAAAAACAGTGCAAAATGAGGAAAAACAATGTAAGAAACATGCAATAATCTATAATTCAGCCTGCAGATTACTGTAAATGCCATATGTAACATAGATCTGAAAAGATGAAAAGCTAAAACCAAGGATCATATTGCACAGAAAAAGAGAGAAGAGCATAGTATGGTACACTAAAAATCAGTCCATTATCAGTACAGTACATTAAAAATCAGTTATTACTGATTCAGCAAATTGAGGTCTGTCTGTACCTCAGTTTTATTACGTGAGTTACTGGCCTTTGCAGGATGGCCAGTACAGGAACAATTTATCACGTAGCTACAGATGCATGAAATGGGTACGTGCTGTACATCCTTGCATTTACCTGGGATTGGAGGCAGACCATAATGCCCTCACTGAGCTCTGGGCTGCTCCAACAACACCACTAGCTCTGCCAAGTTAGGCAGCTTAAAGCCATCCAACATGCACAGCCCTGAGCTGTCGTGCTGCCTCCAGATCATACTCCACGCATACCCTCAGAGACAGACACAGAACTAAGGAACACGCTCTGGTTTACTCACCTGGTTGTTTCTGTCGAGGCTTAGGCAGGTTAGTAACACAAGTATGTGGACACATCAAGACGTTACAAGGGTGCAGAGCACCCTCTAAAAAGCGCTGCTTGGTTTCTGAAATATGAATTCCTCCAAGCGGAGCCTTTGGCAAAGTGTTGGCTGGCACCAAGGCAAGACAGTAGACGCCCACTTGGTGAATGCTATCAATTGCCTTGATAGAAAGAAAGAAAAAAAAAAAATTCCATGTTATCAACTAAGATATAGCTAGAGCAAAAATTTGAATTCAAGTCATTTAATAACATTAAAATTTTTACTTGCACCACAATTTGCAAATAAAGGGTCCAATTCTGCACTCACTGAACTCATAGAAGTTGTGCCATGACTTCAATGGGAGCAGGAGCAGACCCAGGACTTTGCTTGTGCACTCTATCAAGGGGATGCCACCTGCACATCAGGGATTAGGAAAGTCTCTTAAAAGTGGGCAAAAAGTGCAGAGATTTTAAAAAGCCAAAATTATACCACAGCAAATTTAGCACGTATGGCACAATCACAAAAGCGCAGTAGAACATAAAACCACAAAAATAGGGAAGGAAACATCCTGCTGCCTAAAACTTAAGTGTCTATTTTAGCTATGACACTTCTAAAAAGAGAAATAAAAATATTTTCTCCCATGAAAAACAGCCTTTCTATTACCAGATATTCCCTCAAAAAAGATTACAAAGCTAAAATTAGACAGAAACCATTATTACACAACTGTCTTACTCTTTAGAAGCACCTTCCCTTAAGTTGTTCTCTCTAGCCTTCCCTCCAGTTGTCCCTTCACCAGTCTTCTTCCGTAATTACTCTCTCACCTTTTACTTCCTTAGAACTGATCGATTAATTCCGAAATCCTCAAATGCAAATCTACCAGAATTCCCCTCCCTCCTTGCCCCCACAAAAACACAATAAAGTAATCAAGGGAAAACATTTTTATTGCTTGCAGTTGGAGATCTAGAATAACGATGTTTGTGACATAAAAAGATTACAGGGTCTGTTTGGATACTTGGCACTAAGTATACTCTTAGACATTTTCAGATTTAAGTCTCCCAGCCAATATGAAATCAGCAGAGATATGTAGAATTAAAACAAACAAAAACTATCATCCTTAGGACTTTAAGAATCCTAGTAGTATGAAGTTAAAAAACATTCTGAAATAAAGTCTTACTTTTTACAAAATTCTGTTAACTATCAACCCTGAAATACATTCAGAAGTCAGCTTATTACAACTCTCTGTAGTTACACTGATACGTTTTTCTTATTTAAAAAAAGATGCTCTAAGATTCTCATTTCATACATCAGCCTTATTCACCTGGAAAGAGAGAAAGGACAGACTGACTACCTGTAGAACCCTGCTCATCCACTGAAAACTATCCTCCTCTGACGCATCAGGGCGCTGCTCTGCCACAAGCACTATTCGATCATCATGCAAAACGGTCACAGAAAACACTGCTATCCTAAAACGCAAAGGACAGAAAAATGATAGGATGCAACATACGATGAACATAGCATGGTTTATTATAATGTGGAAATGACTGCAACCTTTAATGGTACTGTTTCAACACACACAAGCATTATTCATGCCAGCTCATCACAAAATCACAGACAAATTTAGAACAAATGTAGGTTCATTACTGTAATTTATTTCTGTTAGGGCTCAAGTGAATTTGCAGTCACCGATGTAGTACGCATTTAACACAGGCAGGTTCCATATATGCAGGGGCTGTGCAAACCTTGCCTATATAACTCCATCATGCACACTAAACTTGTTGCACCTATATATGATGTCCCGCCTGAAAGACAACAACTATGGCAAATTACTGACCAGCATGTCTATCAATGCTTGCACTGAAAAATACTTACTCCCCTTTGTCAATTAACTTAGTTTTAGGCTTGCATCTTCTAGGATAAAATATTAATAATGCCTCAGCCAGGTATGTGCCATTATTTTTATGATATGTGAATTGCACAAGTGATGCAAAAATGAGGAAAGTTTGACTTTCACAGAATCATAGAATGGTTTGGGTTGGAAGGGACCTTTAAAGGTCATCTAGTCCAACCCCCCTGCAATGCGCAGGGACATCTTCCACTAGATCAGGTTCCTCAGAGCCCCGTGCAACCTGACCTGGAATGTCTCCAGGGATGAGGCATCTACCACCTCTCTGGGCAACCTGGGCCAGTGTCTCACCACCCTCAGCGTAAAAAAGTTCTTCCTTAGATCTAGTCTGAATCTGCCCTCTTTTAGTTTAAAACCATTACCCCTTGTCCTATCACTACAGGCCCTATTAAGAAGTCTGTGCCCATCTTTCTTATAAGCCACCTTTAAGTATTGAAAGGCTGCAGTAAAGGTCTCCCTGGAGCCTTCTCTTCTCCAGGCTGAACAACCCCAACTCTCTCACAGCCTTTCCTCATAGGAGAGGTGTTCCACCCCTCTGATCATGCTTGTGGCCCTCCTCTGGACCCACTCCAAGAGCTCCATGTCTTTCCTGTGCTGAGGGCTCCAGAGCTAGATGCAGTAGTCCAGGTGGAGTCTCACAAGAGTGGAATAGAGGGACAGATTCACCCCTCTCAACCTGCTGGCCACGCTTCTTTTGATGCAGCCCAGGAGACGGTTGGCTTTCTGGGCTGCGAGTGCACAGTGCTGGCTCATGTCCAGCTTTTCATCTACCAGTACCCCCAAGTCCTTCTCCGCAGGGCTGCTCTCAATCCCTTCATCCTCCAGCCTGTATTGATACCAGGGGTTGCCCTGACCCAGGTGCAGGACCTTGCACTTGGCCTTGTTGAACCTCATGAGGTTCACATGGGCCCATGTCTTGTCCAGGTCCCTCTGAATGGCATCCCATGCCTCAGGCGTGTCAACCACACCATTCAGCTTGGTGTCATCCACAAACTTGCTGAGGGTGCACTTGATCCAACTGTCTATGTCATTGATGAAGATATTCAACAGTACTGGTCCCAATAAGAACCCCTGAAGGACACCACTCATCACTGATCTCCAGCTGGACATTGAGCCATTGACCACTGAAGAGTAATAAGGTCGGTGATACAACACACGCTATCTCTGAAGGTCCTTCAGCAGCCTCAACACTCCTAGTTTGTTCTTTAGTACATGCTGCAAAGTTCTTCCCTAGGCCACTCTGCATGAAAGGCTCAGGTGGACAAAGGGGAGTTGTGTTTTACATTTGGAATACAAGCTGCATTTAACTGTCTTAAGAGAAGCTTTGAAAGAAGTTTTAAACACGCACTTAAAGATCTATGCTTATACTATGTAAAAGTAATTTTTAATCTATTATGCATGAAGCAGGGTGTCAATATTTGTCTTCCAAGTTAGCATGGACAGCCAAGTTCTTATCTGGCATATCACAACCTAGTGCCACCTCTCCTACAAAATACACGTGTAAAAATTCACATGCAGAGCTCCTGTGTACACTACGTTACTTGTTGATCATTTGTGGATGAAAAAAGGAGCAACAAAGTCCAGTCAGCAGTGAAGTTTTTAATATACTCACCTTCCCCGATAGACAAACTTCATGGGTTCAACTGCCAACGCGGTGGCTACCACATCATCCGCGTTGTGCCTGCGGCCACTAACTGTCATTAGGCCATCCAGTTTTCCTACCACAAACACCAAATAGTCCTGAAAAGAAGACAGAATTAGAAATAGAGGGGAAAGACCTCCAGACTCCCAGCGATATATGCCTGACTAAAGCCAACAATATTGAGGTCACTGCCCTGACACAGAATTCTGCTGAATTCAGGGGCATCACTTAGAGTTGGGAGCACAAAGCAGTGCCCCAGATGGCTCGTTCGCACTTACAGGACCCACAAAGCCAAGCAATCCTGTTCTTGTAAAGGGTTGGTCTGAAACAGGCACGCCAGCTGCCGTCACTGGAATGGCCTGAAAGAACACATAAGTATTCAGACATTCACAGTACTGATAAGAAAAGCGAAAATGCTTTCTGCCTCTGTTTCATTGCTGCTCTACACTCAGTTGAAAAATTACCCGATGACAACAGTTACTATCATGTCAAGTATGAACAACAACTTTTTAAATAATGAAGGACACACCAATTCTTAACTCTGTGGTAGCCTTCTTTCTTATCTGCTTCTCAGCTACTTAGCCTTCGTAACAAGAGTTCACACCGCTTTTTAAACCAGGTTTTATAGTATGCACTCATATAGCATTTAATCAGAAAGTCTTTCTGTTGCTACTATTAACATCCCCAATGAGATACCCAGGCATATTTCTTCAATTGCGACAAACGCTATGCTCTCAGAACTTTAAGAAAGTTAAGTTTGCTGCAATTATGGGACTGCCTACAATAGAGAACCAGAGCAAAAGCATTAAGCTCATTAGCAAGTTCCTCTCATCTGCTTAGGTGGTTTCCTTGCCTTCCCGCCACCCCCCAACTCTTCCATTACATCAGGTTTCTCACTGGCTCTCTCACTAGCTAAGGACAGTGCTGAAAGCTAAGCTGTTTGAAGTGCTGAGGCTTGGCAAGCTGACAGAAGGAGGTTTTTTTTGAAAGAGAAGACTATGGGCAGGATTTCTTTCATTCATTTCTTTCTCTTTCTGGTAGAACTCCATACTTCAGCCAAGTCTTCAAACTGCTGCCCAGTGTAACGCTATTGTGTGTGCGACTCCCAAAGGACTTTCAATCCTTTCTTGCCAGAAAAGGTTAAACATTAAATTGGGGTACCACTGCAAGGAAAAATCTGGGCAGAAAGATCGCTTTTGCTTTACTTTGACAAACTACAAGACTTATGACTGTTATGCTATCATCCTTACTATCTCTTCTTCCATATACCTAGGAACATAATTTCATATATCCAACAGCAAACTGTTTAGCGTTCTAAGCATTACAGCAAATCAACACTAAAGTTGACTTTGAAAAGCACGTACTGTTTGCAATACACAAAAGAAGCTTTTCTAAATAATTTATTATATCTGAACAAAAGCATTTTGATTCTGTGAAGAAGCTCACAAATATCAGACTAACTTCTACCTCTACGTCCCAAGCTGCGCACCAACAAACTTGAAATGTCTTCAGGTAACTTTACATAAGACTGCTGTGTTAATACAGAACTAAGATGAATTTAAATGCTAACATAGGCGCAACACTGGATAGGAGAACACAGAGGCAGTTGATTGACTGCCGATGGTAGTTTGTATTTTTGGTTGTAAGAGACGGAATTTTGAGTTTTGATAGAGAATGAAGCAAAGGGTATTTGGCCATGGCTTTTTCTAACAAAATAAAAAAGGAAGTTTAAGGAACAAGTAAGTTTATTTGCAAGAAGAAATAATAGAAATGTAATGATGAAACTTTATATTACAAAGAGAAATACAAACCTCAAACACATTCTTGGTGATTCCGAGGAGGCCAAAATATGCCATCCCAGTTGCACCTGAATTCACACATATTTCTCCAACCTCATCGGCTTTACACAGATAAGGAGTCCCATCCACCTTCACAACACACACATTTGCTGAAGGGAGAGGAAGAACATAGAATCACAACACTGGTATGCTTCAGCAGCTGACACAGAAATTGCTTTGCCACTGACAGGCTTTTTAATATCCATTATTTATCAGCTACAGCAAAAACACAACATGCAAGATATATCTATCTATCTTCTTGCCTGTGTAATGTGTTCTCCAAGATTAAAGATGCAAGTTCACAAATGCAATTATTTTTTTTTCTTACAGTGCTTCACAGCCTACACATCAGCTGCAACTGAATCCAAAACCATAGCAACTGCTTTTCAACATGAAGACAGACAGTTTGATCAAGTACAAGCATATATGAGAATAAGGATGAAAAATAAGAAGATACCAATTACAGACATACCATTCCTTTTATTTATTGCACACTTTGGTATTCATAGTATTATCCCTTAAGTTATGTGAGAAACGCATTAGAAATGGAAAAACTAGGCTATTTTATTCTCTCACTGGCAGGTCAATGATTTTTCTGTGTTATGTCCCATCTTCTTTTAAAGCAGACCAGTCTGCCAACTGTTATTTGGAGATCACAGACAACTCATCGCACAGAGTTGTCCCTTACTGAACTTACTCCTGTGACTACATATTATCTCTTCCCTATCTTCAGTCTGATGACCTTCTTCACTCATTAGAAGGACTGCATTTCATAAAGGTCCCACCGCCAATATCCTTACCAATTTTCTTCTGAAATCTCAGAAGTCTTCCTACACTGAGCTTTTCTTATTTTTAATCAAGGATATGCACACTTGTAAACTAAGTATTACACTGAGCTTTGCTCTGGCCATTGGTTATATTTGACTTCCAAAGCCACTGTTTTCTCAGAGGTTTCTCTGGCTAAGTAGAGCCCTTGCTTAAGCAGTCTGGATTTGTCCTTTCCCAGTCCAAAAGAGAAAGGAAAAAGGATATGGAGGGAGGAGGCATGACGGAGCAAGGAAGTTTAGCTTAGTTTAGCTTAGCACTTAAGACTCAAGATTAACAAAGAAATCAAAATGGCTAGCTGGGTCAATACAAAATAAACAGAGCCTTTGAAAAAATACCACAGACTATGCCATAAACTAATGTTCTGCCCTTTCCCATTGCGTCTGCTTCCAACTCAGATTGGAAGTACTCTGTGTCATGCATACTATATTGAATAAAAGTTAACCATCATGAGACCCCAGAGGTATCAGAAATTTATTTAGCTGGTTTATTTCTACCAGGATCTTTTGAATCTTTTGGCCATGGAATGTATGTCAGATGGGAAGCCCAGATAAGGCTTACAACAGCTATTAAGAAGGACTGTATTACTGTTTTCTAATTTAGCCAATCTTAGAGTGCTATACAGATAACCCTTACTTTTACCACTGTTCATCTAGCATGAAGAGAAATCATAAATAGAAAGTGGCAGATTTCCTTTAATACTAATACATGATAAAGCGAGCTCTGCTGCAAGCATAGACCAAGAACTCTGCTGGTAGAAGAGGTTCATAGGTACATTTTCTAATCTCAGAGAAGTCTTCAGTTCTCAACAACTTAGGTCTCAACAGGAGAGACAATAATTCACCTTACCAATAGATCAACCTCTAAATGATCTTGGTTTCATAAAAGTTATCTATCAGAACAACTAG
This sequence comes from Ciconia boyciana, assembly GCF_034638445.1. Classification (NCBI taxonomy): domain Eukaryota; kingdom Metazoa; phylum Chordata; class Aves; order Ciconiiformes; family Ciconiidae; genus Ciconia; species Ciconia boyciana. The sequence continues at coordinate 44,722,923 of NC_132943.1, read as the reverse complement.
CATTTATTAATAAAATATCTGGAACCATGCAATGATAACCTTTGGTGACCAAATATGGAGACGCCACTCAAGCTCTGGTACAGGTTCAAGTCCAGATTATAACAACAGTTTCAGTTGCTGAAGATCATACGAATGAACTAGAAGGTTGGAATTAAATTATACAGTATCAGTTAGCTGTGCAAAAAAATGTATTTTGCAATTTAGGAGGAGAAACTGGAAAAAAGGCCATTGAAAACTTAATGGTAAATTGAAACAGAATAAGTAGTTTATTACCACAGGAAATAACTTGAGTTAATCTCAGAACTCTGTATTTAACGCTTAAGCAATGATACAGACAGAAGTGTTAATAACTGGAGAAAGCGCAACAATTTGTAGGCATACACAAATGCTACAGTCCTCAACTCATTCACAAACATGGAAAAACCCACAGATTAGCCTACAGTCCCCAAATGGTGCTCCATCCATGAAGCCCAAGGACAGTCCTATCACCCTGATCAAGTAAAAAAACAATACTTACCAGTAACCAATGTATGATACAGGTAGTCTACACGTACGTTCTAACAGCAGGCATAGTTCTGCCCTGCCATGTGATACTGCAAGGTTTCCCTTTGGCAGTATCTGTAGAGCCTGTACTCTTGCTTCTCCTTCTTTCGTGCTTCGTGTGTGACATACAAAGAGAGTGCATCTACCACCATTTCAGTCTGTCTCAACAGCATTGCATCTGAAAAAGAATTAGAGAGAAGGGAAAAGCAGATGGGACGGGAATGTACATGTGGACTACACATCACGAAGAATACTGATTACTGGTTAGAAAGCTTTCCTTCTTCAAATGAGTCCACATGTACATTCTTATAGATGGTGACTCTCAGCAGTTAGCCCTGCCATGAGATTTCTGGCAGAGGATGAGAATCCTACTGTGCAAACAAATGACTGCACTGATGCCCTACCAAAGACTGGATTCAGCTTTGGATGTTTCAAGACCGGCACAGCATGAATGCAAGAAGAATGTCAGAGACAGGCACACCAAAGGTGCCTGATGAGTGTTAGAAAGTGCTCTCTTGTTCCACTTTCATGGTTTCATAATGGATCCGTATGCAACTGATATCCATTTGGATTGTTACTGTGTGCCAACAGTGGAACTCCAGGATCTTCTTGTAGCAAGCAAGTCTTCCTAAAAGGCCTGGGTCTGTGAGAATAAAAACAAGAGGGCCCTCCTTGCACTACAGTCTTTAGTTATAACTTCTGTTCTAGAAGCATGAAGCCCTAGGAAAAATACTAAAAGGCTAGGATAAAATGCCTCTACCACCATTGCGGAAGGTATTTGCAGTGTTTCCAGAGAAACCTAATCTTTGAAGGAAACAGCATATGGGGATGTCCCATGCAAGGACCTGAATCTTTCCCTGCTCTTCTGGGAAGGGCAATAGGCATAAAGCAAGCCAACTTCCTAGATAAGGATGAACAAGAATCTAGACTCTAAAGGTGGTCACACAAGCATCCAAAGCACAAAATTTAAATTGGAAAAAAATGTCTCATCACAAGTGTACACATTGCTGCAGATCTCCAAGAGAAGTTCAGCAGTGGCAGGCTGTTGTGCCATCATGTGATAGACTGAAGCCAAGTGGAACACACAGAACGGATTACTACAATAAATTATAAGGACTGAGTAGGAATGAGGTACTGCTAGTTCACATTCACAATCTAAGGAAAAAGACTGAAAGCTTCACAAAGTTGTTCTGTAACAACTTCTTTCACAAATCAGGCACTGAGATAAAGGAACCAGATTCCTCTGCAGTGAAGATGCATCGTGATAACTACCAGAACCTGGGCAAATGTTTGCTGAGACATGGACTGAGAAAACAATAACATCCAAGACATCCATAGACTGGAGACAAAGTAAGCATCCTGCCATTTGAGAAATGTGAACCATTCTCCTTGAACTTCTGGGAAAGGTACTGAATACAGTCACAATCCAGAACTTGAAACTGTATATGCATAAGTTCATCTTGCAGAAGCCTAAGATCTGGCATCAACCCAAAGTTTTTTGCTTGAGTATAAGAAAGTAGCTGCTGCAGCACTCTTTCTATGAACCATGCTTTGTATGATTAGGAGCTATAGGGATATAGACTTCTGGATTAGAGAGGGTTACTCTCCTGTCAAAGAAAGAGTGTGAGAAGGATCCCTGTAAAAGAATGGAAACGTTTAGTCGGGAAGTAGCAGGGAGGTAAACTTAATTGAATACCCTGAGCATCCATATCCAGGTCCAAGCATAAGGTATAATAAGCTTCCAAGATGACAGATGACACGGCAATTGCATCCCAGTTGATGTGAAAGTTGGAGGCACAAAACAGGCAGAAAAAGAGAGGTTTGGTACTCTCCCTACCATCTGTCCCACTCCAATTTGAAAAAATGAACTGAAGATTGTTATGAACCAAATACTGCTTCTTAGCAACATCAGTCCCAGACAGAAACCATGCAAAATAGCTCGAGGTGGTCAACAGGTGAGGCAAAACATCATCCCTCCAGGAGCTGCAGAGAAGAATCCAGGGGAATGCATACTAGGTTCTCTCTTAAGAATTCCTATGCTATCTTTGATGGGAAGATTTCTTCGTGGGTACTTGCACTTCCCTGGTGGCTCTTGTGATTGGCATTCATGGTAGATAATGAAAGTGAACAGCCAAGGCAACTGAAGAGAATGTGGCATCAAGAGTGGCTTATGGGTTAAACAGCAATGACATAAGACATTATCCTGGTGCTGAGGGGTCTGTTGAATAAGATCCCCTAAGCAGGTGGGCTCAGAATCTCAGAAAAAATAGCAAGATCTGAAGAAGAGGAGGGTGAAAGTGGACACTTTATCCATGACCTTTTAACCAGCTGGTTCCTGAATAAAGTACGCCAGGGATCTTCAAGGGTAATGAGATCAAAACCATTTGGCTTGACTGAACAAGCCTCGGCATGACTACTAGTTCTTGGCTAGGAGACTACTTTCACAGCATATTTGACCAAATGAAATTCAGGAATGTGAGCTCCTACGTCATAAGACGTTTGAAAGAGTAGGGCATGTAGTCACTTCCAAGACTTAAATATATTCAATGGGGATCAGAAGATGGAGCAAAGCCTTCAGGGATGGCATCTGACTCAAATTAGGCCTTTGGTGAAAGCACAGCAATCTAAGGAAATGAAAAAAAAATACAAACCCAAGACCAGATAAAGAGCAAGACTCATCAGTCAGCAGAGTAATTCAAGAGGGCAACTAACAGGAAAGGAAATGGTGGTATGTTCTCTCCTGTATGCCAAACACCAAGTAAGAATGGACAGAGCACATCCTCCATGAACACTACATAGGAAAAAGCATAAATCTTACAGGATAAGGCACAAGTATATCCGCTGTTAGAATGTACATGCAGACTCATTTGAAAATAAGTCATTGATTTCCTTAAGTCATTAATTTATTTTCATTTGGCATGCATCTATAAATAACTGGTAGCCTTTTTACTTTCTTCCTACTCTGGGAGCTTTTAACAATTTTTTTTTAAAATTTTTTTTTTTAAGAGACAGTCACAGGGAGCAAAGTCATCAGATTATCCTCTAGAAAGAACTCTATTGCGTATGTTCTGACTTAAGGAACATACAGAGAAATTTCTGCTAAAATCTACCTTCAGACTTGGAATTTTTATCATTCAATCAAATTGAAGCTAATCTGCCCCAGATACTGATAGCCCAGTGCTGATCAGAGTTTTTAAAGAGTTAATTCATCAAGTTGCCCAACTTCTGCTTAATGTACAAGTCATTTTGCCACTTACTACTATATTTTAAAATAGCAATAGCCATCACTTACAAGTCATATAACTTCAAGGTGCTAAATGGATACACACTTAACTGTTCTCCCCTCACACAATCAGACAAGCCGCTCAATGTTTCTTACTAATGTAGAAAGTCATGGTAGTGTTATCAATTGTCTGTCAATGGCTTCCTAAACCAGACAATGCTCCAAGGCATTTGACAAAGGAGAAGGACTTTTGTCAAAGATCCCTCTCGCTACCCAATTAAGCATTTCACAAGGACAGGGATATGTTTTTCATTAATGACTTACATAGAAGAGGATGGTGAAATTACTTACCCACAAACATACAGGTAATTCTTCCAACATCATAAGGCAGACTTGGACCTGCCACTGAGCAAATGCACTATGGAAGATTAACCAAGTGGACTTACAGCTGTCATGGCTGAGTATGAAGAGTAGCTTAAGGTGCAACACAACTGTAGGCTGCTTTGTGCTTTAGTGTAGTCAAGAACACTCTGCCCAGAGAGCAAGCCTACAGCAAAGCCAGGAGGATCTCCATGTGATAAATTGATCCAAAGAAAGATTTTAATCGATCCTGCATCAAATACCACTTTTTTGGACTCTCAAAAACTGGACCAACATCCAGTTCAACCTCAGTCAGTTCATCAAAGGATCCATGACTACCTGAAGGGCATGCAGACTTTTCCCTCCATGTTCCTGTGACTAACCCATAATCTAAGTAGAAGATTGGGAGCACAGCTGAATTTCAGTGGGGTTCCAAGGGGACATCAGTAGTCTTAACAGCCAAACCAGATAGCAGTCCATGCCATCTGTATTCTAGTTGAAGTGGAAAAATAACCATTCTTTGAGACACAGAAGCCAGTCGCAGATGACAGTCTTCTGGGTCTCTGCAAACAAGGTTAACAACCTGAATTTGAACATTCAGATGAAGCAACTCAGAAGCCATTAAGTCAGATTAGGTCACCATACTCTTTTTTTTCCCTGCACTCATGTTTTCACATTGAGGCTATACAACAATGCAGTCATTATCCTCAATGGCTGTATTCACATTGGCCAGCCTTTACAACCTTACTTCCTAGTGTTAAGTTGAAGCAGAAGTCATTTTGCTCTAAATTACCTGTCCCACCTATCTTGACTCAGATCCGTGATGCTGTAGTATGCTTATAAGGATCATAAGCAGGAAAGAGAGATGGTGATATAATGGTAAGTGCCAGAGCAAAGAGGACACAAGGATTTTTCACAGACCCACCCAGATACCACCTGCCTGAGGGTGTCTGGCACACTGAACTCTAACAGGATCTGCAGAACGCATACAGTTCTATGAACCTATCTAGGAATGTATTAAAACCCTCCTGCTGGCCACAAAGCCCTTGCTCCCACAAGACCATTTTGAATATCTTGCCTTGCCTATCTACCTAGAAGGTCAGAATAGAGATGTTCAATTTTCTGCAGTTAAAATAAGTAGGTTGGATATGAAGCTTATCCTGACAGGAAGGGCTCCTTTCCCTTTATTTTGGTATGAAGTGCAGAGCTTCTGCTCGGTCTTTTAGTGGTAGCAGGAGGAAGCTCTGAATGTGAATTTAAGTTCAGTAAGAATAACTGAACCACCAACCTTATCGGTTGCAAAGTGCTTCTGGGAGTAATGAGGAAAACGAAACAAGATCAGTGCCACTGTCTACACGATGGCTGAAATTTTTATCAGCAGACTGGAAAGGTGTCTGTCTCCTCTTAGTCATAATGAGGGCCTTGATGTACTGAGAAGAGGTGGTTGCTGTAATAGCACAAGGTTGCTCTTCCCTTCATCTTTACCTTGAGTAAATGCTCTACAGAGAGGAGGGCTTTGGAACCACAGCTCAGCAAGGCACGAGGTTCATAAAGGGACCAAGAATAGCAAAGCCACAGGTGCCAAGGGCATGACCAGAACAAATCCGATTCTTTGGTGACTACATAGGAGAATTCAAAAAAATCTGCATCTCACCCTCTCCAAGCACACCCAGACGAGGTCAGGACAGGACCTGAAGCTAGTGGTACCCTCAGACAGATAGTGCCAGGAAACATTACGCTACCAACCCAGATATTGCAATCTTCACTTCTGGAGTAGAGGGCACTCAAGTGGTCTTTCAGGACACAGAGCCCAGACGTTGTCCAAAGTCTTAGGTCTGGTTTGGCACCCTAATTTTATTAATCTTCAGAGTGCTCTCCTCTCCAAATAATGCATGACTCAGCAGTCTAGCCTCAAAAGAGAACAACAGGGAAGAAACATACAATCCACTTAACAGGCTGAGGAACAATGCCCATATCTAACTACTTTAGAAAGCACAGCATTGCAAACAGGTGTCATTAAGAAACTGAGGTTAATCCAGGACTGACCAGTTTGCTGGGGTATCCACAGTCTGGGACTCTCAGAATGGCTGAGGTTGGAAGGGACCTCTGGAGGTCATCTGGTCCAACCCCTCAGCTCAAGCAGCGCCACGTAGAGCTAGTTACCCAGGACCATGTCCAGATGGCTTTTCAATATCTCCAAGGATGGAAACTCCACAACCTCTCTGGGCAACTCATTCCAGTGTTCAGTCACCCTCACAGTGGAAAAAGTTTTTCCTTCTGTTCAGAGGGAACCTCATGTGTTTCAGTTTGTGTCCATTGGCTTGTTCTGTCATGGGACACCACTGCAAAGAGCCTGATTCAGTCTTCTCTATAACCTCCCTTCTGAAATTTGTACACGTTGATAAGATCCCCCCGAGCCTTCTCTTTTCCAGGCTGAACAGTCCCAGCTTTCTCAGCTTCTCCTCATATGCTGAGGTGCTCCAGTCCCTTAGTCATCTTCAGTAGCTCCATCTCTCTCTTGTACCGGGGAGCCCAGAAATGGACACACTACTCCAGCTATGGCTTAACCAGCGCTGAGCAGAGGGGAAGGATCACCTCCCTTGACCTGCTAGCAACACTCCTCCTAATGCAGCCCAGTACACCATCAGCCCTCTTTGCTGCAAGGGCACACTGCTGGCTCACGTTCAGCTTGGTGGGCACCATGAACCCCAGGGCCCTTTCTGCAAAGCTGCTCTCCAGACAGTTGGCTCCCAGTATGTCCTGGTGCATGGGGTTATCCCTCCCCAGGGGGCAGGACTTTGCATTTCTCCTTGTTGAAGGTTCCTGTCAGACCATCCCCATGGTCAGACCATCACAAGGTTCCTGTCAGACCATCCCCTCAGCCTGTCGAGGTCCCTCTGGATGGCAGCACAAGCTGCTGGTGTATCAGCCATTTCTCCCAGCCTTGCGTCATCTGCAAAGTTGCTGAGGATACACTCTGCCCCATCAGCCAGATCATTAATGAAGATGCTGAAGAGAACTGGAGCCAGTAGTGAGACCTGGGCTACACAGCTAGTTACTGGCCTCCAACTAGACTTTGTGCCACCAGTCACCACCCTCTGGGCCTGGTCCTTCAGTTAGTTTTTCCTGTCTGCTCATCCAGCCCATACTTCCATCAGCTTCTCTGTGAGGATCTAACAGGAGACAGTGTCCAAAACCCAACCAAAGTCAAGGTAGACAATATCCACTGCTCTCCCCTCATCTACCAAGCCAGTCACTTCATTGTAGAAGGCAATCAGGTTGGTCAAGCATGACTTCTCCTTGGTGAATCTGTGCTGACTACTCCTGATGACTTTCTTGTTCTCCACTTGCCTGAGAAAATGGTTTCCAGAATTGGTTGTTCTATCACCTTTGCAGGGTTTGAGGTGAGGCTGATCAGCCTGTAATTCCCTGGGTTCTCCTTCTTGCCATTCTTGAAGACAGGAGTGATATTTGCTTTTCTTGAGTCCTCAGGCACTTCTCCCAATCACCATGGTCATTGAAAGATTGTTGACAGTGGCCTCACAATGACATCAAACAGCTCCCTCAGCATTCATGTGTGAATCCCATCAGGGCCCATGGACTTGTGCACGTGCAGTTTGCTTAAGTATTCCTTAATTTCATCTCTTCTACCAAGGGTATGTCTTCCTTGCTCCAGACTTTCCCCCAGGTCTCCAGGGCCTGGAATTTCTGAAAGCCAGTCTGGATGGTAAAGACTGAGGTGAAGAAGGCATTCAGTATCTCAGCCTTTTCCACGTCCTGTGTCACTGGGTCCTGTGCCTCATTCAGCAGCAGGCCCACATTTTCCCTGGTCTTCCTTTTGTCACCTATGTATTTACAGAAGCTTTTCTTGTTGTCTTTAACATCCCTCCCCTGATTCAATTCCAACTGGGCTTTGGCTTTCCTTACCCCATTTCTGCATGCTCAGACAGTACCTCTGTATTCCTTTCAGGTTATTTGCCCCTACTTCCACCTTCTGTATAGTTCCTTATTATGTATGATTTCTGCCAACGAGCTTCTTGTTCATCCATGCAGGACTCCTAGAATTTTTTCCCAACTTCCAGCTCTTTGGGATGGACTGCTCTTGATCTTGGAGGAGGTGATCCTTGAATATTAACCAGCTTTCTTGGGCCCCTCTCCCCTCCAGGGCCTTACCCCATGGGACTCTACCAAGCAGATCCCTGAAGAGGATGAAATCTGCTCTCCTGAAGTGCAGCGTTGTGATCTTGCTTTTGCCCTGCTCTGTCCTCTCAGGATCTTGAACTCTAGTATCTCATGGTCATTGTAGCCTTCGACCTTCACATCACCAATGAGTGCCTCCTCATTTGTGAGTATAAGGTCCAGCAAAGACCCTCTCCTCCTGACTGGGTCAGGAATTTGTCAATGATGCTCTCTCCAGGAACCTCCTGGATTGCTTATGCCCTGTCACCTTGTCCCTCCAGCACACATTGAGGTGGCTGAAGTCCCCCATGAGGACCAGGGCCTACAAATGTGAGGCTGCTTCTATCTGTCTGCAGAAGGCCTCATGCACTTGTTCTTCCTGGTCAGGCAGTCTATAGCAGACACCCACCACAATGTCACCCATTGGTCTGGTCTTTAATCCTCACCTATAAGCTCTCAGTTGGCTCCTCATCCACGCACAGGTGAGCTCCATGCATTCCGACTGTTCCCTCACATAAAAAAACCTGTTCTCTCCTGTCCTTCCTAAAGAGACTATATCCCACCATGTCTCTGTGATCCCAGGTATGTGAATGCATCCAGAGGAGGGCAACAAAGCTGGTGACAGGGCTGGAAGGCATGTCCTATGAGGAGTGGCTAAGGACTCTGGGTTTGTCTAGTTTGGAGAAAATGAGTCTGAGGGGTGACCTTATGGCTCTCTACAGCTTCCTGAGGAGGGGAAGTAGAGAGGGAGGTGCTGAGCTCTTCTCCCTAGGATCCAGGGACACAATGCATAGGAATGGTTCAAAGCTGTGCCAGGGGAGGTTTAGACTGGATGTTAGGAAGCATTTCTTTACCGAGAGGGTGGTCAAACCCTGGCACAGGCTTCCTGGAGAGGTGGTCGATGCCCTGTGCCTGTCAGTGTTTAAGGAGCATTTGTACAATGTCCTTAATAACATGCTTTAACTTTTGGTCAGCCCTGAAGAAGTCAGGCAGTTGGACTAGATGATTGTTGTATGTTCCTTCCAACTGGAAGATTCCATTCTATTCTATTCCAACACGTGGACTATCGCTCCTGGATGAAAGAAAGTATTTCTTACTACGCTTTATGTTTTGTTTTGTTCTGCTACATTTCTTATTACATAGCTGTATGTCAGTCAGTACTAATGCTAACAAGTGAACAATAACACAACTCTGCAGACCAGCCAAAAGCACCTGCCCATACCAAAACCTATGGTCATTCAAATTTATCATCGATTAATCTCTACTGAAAACACTGAATAACCTAGTTGAGACAGTACTTGATCATCATGTGTTTCGGTAATGCGTCAAAATGTAAGTCATGCTACCTTGAAGTTATTTATCACTTGACATTTTTATTTATTTCATCAGCACAAGTATAATAGTAAAGGCAACTTAAGTGGAGTATGTTTAAACCTACATGAAATGCTTTCCTACCTCCAGGCATAATCTGACCAACATCCTGTACAGTTAACACTGACAACTTCTCTTCTGTGTCCACTCTTATCACGCTGAAACTCAGACAATTCATAGATAACACTGCTTTTCCTGGAGGAGGCCCACCCAATTCTGGAGGTCTGAAAAACAAAGTCAAATCAGATATGAATCAACAGACCAATGGCAATATGGTCATCAAAAACATTGTGCAAGTCTCTCAGGCTTGTTAACGTTAAGAGAAATAATGGTTTCTCATTTTAAACAAACAAGAGTTCAAGACTGGTAATATATTTTAACTAGATGAAAAACGAGCTAGAACAAAACATCACATCACTTCCTCCCACTCTAAAATGTTACAGAGAGGATTTAGTCCTATTACGGGCAAAGAAGTGTCAAGAATCGGCATTCAGAGGCTTAGTTTTCTAAACACCAGGAAAAATTAGGAAACTTTTAGAGGGCTTAACACTTCTTACTCTGAGCAGAATTAATTGAGGACCAACAACTCCATTTTGTGTAACTGTTCAACTTTCAGGATGGAACAGAACAAAAGATTCCAGGTGCTATTGTAAACAGATGTTCTTTAAGTACAATTATTTTTTTTTTAAGTTGGGAAATGTCAGTTCTCCCACCAGAGAAAGTACTCGCCAAAATCTCAAACTTTTTTGTTTCAAGTTTTCTTGAAATTGGTTTTCCAAAAAAGCACATTTTGATCAAAACCACTGGCAAAAAATTCCAGCATATTCCATCCATGTCTATTCATAATCAAAGTATTTCCTGTTTTTCAGAGCATCCCTTGCCATCTCCAGAAATTCAATGGTATTTTTCAGGCCAGTTACAAATATTTTTTTCTTTCTTTAGCCCCCTGTTTACAAGACATTGTATATAAGCAATTACTTGAATATTCAGCATCTTCTTCCTCCCAAATAAGTAACAGTCTTGATTTTTTGGGCATTTTATAAAGGTCCTCCAGCAACCTCAGTGAGGATGAGACCTCACTTTCCCAAGCAGTAAAAAAAAAAAACAAAACAAAAAAACCAACCAAAACAAAAAACCCCGATGCCTTATAGCTGACTACTTTTAGAAAATATTAAACTTTTAAAAGAAAACAAACAATAATCACCCATCCTTCAGTGAAGGAGATACCTGCGAGCCTCAGACTTCCTCTGTCTAGGTCTTTGGGCATCTTTATGTGGGTAACCGTCTTTTCTGACTACCATTTTAACACCAGATACATTTCAATACCCACAAAATGCTTCAGTTCACTTCTCAGAAAAGAGAATTACCTGCGAATAGCAACAGTTAGTGCCTCTGAAGAACTAGCACAGGGACAGATTACTTCTGGTCTCAAACCTCTGGATTGAAATACATTCAGGAATGCATCACAGGAAGATATTGACCCTAAAAAGAACAATCACACAATTGGAAACATTTTGCCGTGGGCAGGAAAGCTTGAGCTGCAGGATTTCAAAGTCTGTGTTTACTCTCAGCTCAGCTATACAAATAGGGTTGCATCCATGCACAAAAACAATATACTTTCAAACTGCTTAAAAGACATTCCAGCCTACTATTAGATGTTAGATTTGGAGAAAAAAAACTCCCAGTGTTCAACAACTAATTCACTGAATGAAATTCACAACTGCATACTCTCTTTCTCTGGCAGGACTCCGTAACACTTGACATGATGGAAAGTCCTTCAGTGATCAGAACATTTTGTCACTAAGGGTAACTGCATCTGTTGGCTTCCTACATAGCTCCTATATGAGTGTTTCTTATAGGGGTCACAGAACCAAAGCATTTAGAAATTAACATCAAATGCTTCTGACACATCTTCAGTTCAGAACTCTACCTGGCCTTTAGCACTCAGCCCAAAATGCAAGAGGATGCCTCATCACCTACAGCTTTGTATTTTACAGTTGTGGAATTGCAGCACATAATGCAAACCAGCAAACGTCACTGATTATACTACATCCTAGGTATAATTTCATGTCAATTCATGTAAGAGTACAGCACTGATTAAAAGATGAAGTTAAAAAAATTAATTTACCCAGCTAAATATAGCTAAGAAGTGCAAACTGCAATGAAAAAGCAGTGGCATCACTAGCATACAAATAGTATTTTACTATAGAGTGAACTGCCTAACTTTCTAAGCATCAGCTCTGAAACAGTGCTCACAACAAATAGAATCTTAGCAAGACCATTTCAAGCTTTCGTCTTCCGCCATCACGACTTGCTGACCTCTCATGATGCAACTCCAAGGAATCTGAAATACTATTGATTTTCTGGTGTACGAGAATGGCAAAATTAAGCAACTAAGGTATATTCTTGCCTGTTGCAAAAACCCTCCCAGCTGCTTTCTCAAATTACTGTAAACCACCACCATATGATTGACAGAAAAAGGCAAGAACCTACCACATACTCTAGTTAATAGTTGCCAAGGGTTTGAGTTAAGGCTGTGACTGCTCCCATTTTTATGTCCTTGCACATGATTGAGACAAGCCCTAGGGGCACGTACAGAATCAGACACACTGCAACTCAAAGATTTTATGTCTACATGCAATACATAAGCAAGTAGTTCCAAACTGGCATTATGAATTACTTGAAATTTTAAAAGCCTCTTTCAAATTACATTGCCAACTATTCTTCATATAAAGAACAGATCCTTCAGAACATTTTCTATGAAAGTTTCGCTCCAGTGTCCTTGGCAAAGAAATACTGCTGCTGTCTCTGTTTTGCTGAAGATGAACTACAGCCAGTGCTGCTGAGCTCCTACGGTGCAGACCCAGAGTTCTGTGATTTACAGTGCGCTTTAGTTCACCTTGGACTGACACTCGGAAAATGCATCCATACTCACATGGATTAGCTCCATCTGCCACTATTAACATTCGTAAAGAGCTCAGACTGACATCTCTCTGATCCCTCTGAGCCAAAAGTGACCAGTGCATATCACGTGATTTTACTACTGCTACACGGGCTGAAAATAAAAAAATAATTATGGTGTGTGTGCAGAACAAAATAAAGACCAATTATGAAATTATATAAGTATTTTTGTGTATTTACATAAATTTATGAAACTAATTACAAACACAGAAAACAAATACAAATGCCAAATATTTAACTACTATGACACATGTGTACTCAATGTCTCCAGATGGACTTGATTACGGAATTTAAATGTTTATTATAAATTCAAATACTGAGATGAGAAACACAGTTTCTTTAAAGGTCTATCAGAAGAAGCCATTAATGTCACTCATCAATGAATATACCAGTACATACAATACTGAAATGGAGTACCCAATTGCCAAAGCTGTGGCAAAGAAAGTCAGCTGGATAAAACAGCAGTGGCCTCAGCTAGAGCAGACATTTTATACAATTTATTTTTTTTTTTTACATCATCCAGAAAGAGATGGGTTAAGTAAAAATACTTTAAGGTTACCTTTGTATAAGCAGACTTTCTGTATCCAGGAAAGTGGATTAACCTTCATTAATGCATAGGGAATACTGATGACATGCATCCTGTTCATAACACTCTGAGAAAAATATTAAAAAATAAACTTTCAAGTGGCCTAAAGAATACACAGCATGTAGCAATACTTTAAAAAAAATCGTCACAGCTACAGCATAACTCTTACATTTAACTGTTACTGAAAACTATGTGTATAGTCAGTAAAAACATAAGCTATGCCTGTGCAGTCTGTTACTGAAAAAGTAACACTTTATTCTGAAAAATACAAATACTGAAATATAAATAGTTTGAGAGTTTGACCTCATTCTGATACCAATACTCTACCCCTGAGAGAAGCAACTTGCTGCAGTTTTTTTTCATTCATTCAAATACTCACTGTTAATACTCCATGCCAAAGGCCAGCATCTCTTTTGAAATCCAAGACATTTGTTAGTGTTTCAGCTGAAAGCAAAGGTAAAACTATCAGACTTAAGAAGCATATTTAGCAGAATATTTAAGAACTCAAAATATTTGTTAAAGCCACTATGAAACTTCCAACACCACTAAGAAATCAAAGCTATGTCGCCATTCCTTCTTGTCTATAACAGGCAGCTTAAGCTGAAAGTGTCTTATTTTACTTAAAACAATAATCTTTAAATTATGATTAGAGACTAGATTATTACGAGGTATTTAAGACCCTGTTTTCATTATAATACCACTTCCATGTGTTTGTTACATTTGCCAATGAACTATGCAGACCGAAAATTTAGTTTTGATGCAAACTTTTTCAACTGAACTGAAAAAGGTCAGCTATATTTGAAAGAATTAAATTTAGTCAGAAATATTACCACAGATGTACTAAATTTTCTTCAGTGTTTTCACTAAGAAATCTGAACACCTTACGTGATTTAAAAAAATAGAATCAAAGATTTCAAATCAAAGGTTTAACTTGATTTTAGAGGGATATCTTATATTGATCAGGTGAAACTTGCTTGTCACTGATACAGGATGGCTGCATGCACAAGTTGTTCCTCAGGGTATTTATTATTCTTTTGAAGTTTTCAGAATGTACACAGCTATTTCCCCAATAAATAAAATACTTCGGAAAGTCAGCCACATATCCATTCATTCTCTGGGTGACTGAGCACTCCAATTGCTCCGAGACAGGTGTGTAGTCCCAGACATGAGCCTGTATATAAGGAAATGCAAATTTTTCATACCCTCAATTCTTTTCAACCTTCAGGAAAACTGAACTGCATAGAACTGGATTTGCTGGAGAAAGCAGCCAGCAGTTTCACAGTGTCTTATGACAGACTCTGTGTGATTGTCATAGAGAAGCTGATGGAAGTATGGGCTGGATGAGCAGACAGGAAAAACTAACTGAAGGACCAGGCCCAGAGGGTGGTGACTGGTGGCACAAAGTCTAGTTGGAGGCCAGTAACTAGCTGTGTAGCCCAGGTCTCACTACTGGCTCCAGTTCTCTTCAGCATCTTCATTAATGATCTGGCTGATGGGGCAGAGTGTATCCTCAGCAACTTTGCAGATGACGCAAGGCTGGGAGAAATGGCTGATACACCAGCAGCTTGTGCTGCCATCCAGAGGGACCTCGACAGGCTGAGGGGATGGTCTGACAGGAACCTTGTGATGGTCTGACCATGGGGATGGTCTGACAGGAACCTTCAACAAGGAGAAATGCAAAGTCCTGCCCCCTGGGGAGGGATAACCCCATGCACCAGGACATACTGGGAGCCAACTGTCTGGAGAGCAGCTTTGCAGAAAGGGCCCTGGGGTTCATGGTGCCCACCAAGCTGAACGTGAGCCAGCAGTGTGCCCTTGCAGCAAAGAGGGCTGATGGTGTACTGGGCTGCATTAGGAGGAGTGTTGCTAGCAGGTCAAGGGAGGTGATCCTTCCCCTCTGCTCAGCGCTGGTTAAGCCATAGCTGGAGTAGTGTGTCCATTTCTGGGCTCCCCAGTACAAGAGAGAGATGGAGCTACTGAAGTGAGTCAGCGAAGGGCCACAAGGATGACTGGGGACTGGAGCACCTGGAAAAACTTCACGTGGGGATGACTGCACACTGGCACAAGTTGCCCAGAGAGGCTGTGGAGTTTCCATCCTTGGAGATATTCAAAAGCCACCTGGACATGGTCCTGGGTAACTAGCTCTACATGGCGCTCAGCTTGAGGTGAGGGGTTGGACCAGATGACCTCCAGAGGTCCCTTTCCAATCTCAACCATTCTGTGATTCTCCGTGTCCCAAGATACATCAGCACATACTACCCCATTATGGGATAAAAACTAGTCAAACCACGAGATTCTTCCAGCAAACAGATTTCAAAGGGAAGAGTTTTTGGTTAATGGTAGCACAGATGAACTCTATGCACATGATCAAAACCAGGTGCAGTTCTTGGCTATTCATTGAGAGAATGACTGAAAACAAGTAGATCTCTCATTTTATTCAAATCCCTATGGAGATGTTCTTTTGGAGGACATGATTAACTAAGAGGAATACCCCTTTCCTTTCTGAAAATAGGAACTACTGTGGCCAAAATTGTGAAGCTGCAAGAAGCTATAAACAAAACAGAAAGCAAAGCTTTATACCGAGTGTGGTCTATACAGAACACAAATCTTGTGACAGCATCTCTAGCATGTGGTGATAGAAATTTGAAAAATGAACATACAAGAGGACAAGAGAATTCAGTACCATCTGTGAAGATCTGAAATGTTAATGGGTAGCAACACTACTCCACATTTGTCCGAAAATTAAGATGCGTAGACCCCTTTGATCCGTAATTGGTTGCCATCACCCTTTCAGGATTCAGGAACAGCTGTACAATCCTTTACCTACAAGCTGGGTGCACCCTCCCCTCTCCCAGCACAGTTCTTGTAGTTGGCAGCTGTGATGGGATGTCCCGAAATGAAATGGGAAAGGATCCTCTTTGACAATAAGTACAAAGAGTACAGATATCTGACTGTGAAAACGCCTTTTACCCTATCATACTACTTGTGTGGACTTTGGAGCACTACAGGTGTAAAACAGTTGCCCAAAGGAGGAAGGAAAAAAAAAATGTGCAAGAAAGGACAGTTAGCAACTCTTAGCAATCTGCTCATGCCCTCAAATGTGCTATCTAGAATCACAGACCCAGTTCAAGTAATTGGGCGAGACGACTTGCACTAGGACTTTGAACTTTGTGATCTAGGCAGGCAGGGTCATCAAAGGTGCAAGGGCAGCAAAGCCAAGCAAGTCAGGGTGTTTTTTAATATGGTAACTCTCAAACTTTCTTGATCAAGGCCTCTCTTTCAGGGATCAAGTGTCACACTCCTAGGGATCACAAAGTAGAAGAGTTATAAGGACTGTGATGCATATTACATCTCACCTGTTCATTACTGGGTTTCAAGTCAAGACTTCAAAAGGCCTTCAAAGGCCTTCCCTTTGGTCAATAACTGCAACTCTTTCTCCTGAGAGATAAGAAGCTGCACAACTGACACCTGCCTGTCTGCATGGCACACCAGCCTGCAGTGTTACAGCAGCTACAGCTGGAACTGGCTGCATCCAAAGCTCTTCAAAGAGATCCAAGCTACCCAAATGGTCTCTAGAATCAGCGTAAGCAAGCTCCCTCAATTTCTGCTGGGAGGGCTCCTCTAACTCCTCATAACTCTTCATATGACTTCATAAAGTGGCCAGTGCATTCAAAAGGCATTAGGGAGGGCAAAACAGATTGGTAGCAAAGCTGTTTTCAAAAGGATGGAAAATCAGTATAGCTCTTACCACCAACTAACAAATTTATGAGGACTGAAAAATCCAAACCCTTGAATAAAATTGATAAGGATCTTAGGTTACAAAAATTTTAATACACATTGATTATGATTTCACAAGTGGCTTCTTACTTTCCTTCACATATCACATTGATCATGAATAAGGAAGTTTGTCTTTCCCTTTGCAATTAAAGCTACCAAGCTCTTTTAAGACAGTAAACATGATTTTGCAACATAAATTGCCTAAATATTCAAAGCTATGAGTATCATTTTAAAGTTGTACCTATCTACACTTACCTTCTGAATAACCACATGCCTGAGTCAATGCATGACAGTGTGCCAGCATGGAAGCATGAGATATAGTAATGCCCACTGTGCTGCCCTCTTTACTTGTTTTGTACTGAAAAGAGAAAGTTTATACAAGCATTATATTAACAATAAAATCTACAGTAAGGATATTTTATTATAAAAATGAAGCGAACTTTGTAAAAAAAATTTAAAAGCTACCATAAAAGATGCATTTATGTTCAGAGAATACACTAATATCATATGAAATCTGACTGTTTCTCTAGCCCAATTAAACAAATTGTCCCAGGGATCCCAAAATGGCAATTATCCCCAGTCTTCAATCTGACTCAGCACAACCACCCAAATGACAGTTTGCCTGCAACCTTGAGGGAAACATTCTTGTTCCACAGTTAAAATATTATAGTAATCTCTTTTATTGCATCAAGTGATTAAAGGAAGAAAACGTGCTGTGACAAACTACAACAGAGTAACCGAAAGTTAGGCATATTATACTGGATCACCTCAATATAAGCAATCTCAGCACTGGCATCCCGTACTTGCGGATGCCAGTCCTTAGTTGGTTTTGCCAGATGCTTCCCATCAATCACAAACCAAATGAGACGAGGCCAGCCTTCAAAGAAAAAGAAAAGTTATTGTCATTACAGTTCCAAAAATCAGTTTCTTTCCCAGTATTCAGGGATAACAACAGGAGGCAAGGAAAAGCTGCAGCATCACCCCCCTTGGCAGCAAGAAGCAGCACTAAGTACTGTCTTGACAATGAAGGCAGTTCTTTGTATGTAAGCTAGAAGCATGCAAGCAAACTCAAAGATTGTTGTTTAATAGCAACAATGGATATACCCGCTCTTTATCCTATAACGAAATTTGAGTAGCTTAAAAACATACCTTTGAATGTAACCACCTCGCCAGTCTGAGCTTTAGGAAGGCCTTTTTGACAGGCATCAGTGGTTAAAGCTAGTGTTACTCCACAGCTGCCCAAAAGAAATCCAATCTGCTGGCTGCCCGCATCCTACAGAGAAACCATGTTATAGCAAACTTAACAAATAATGAAGCTTTTGTACAGTTTACTGTAACTTTTCCATGTTTAGAAAATATTAAGCCAATTTATACCTTAGGAGAAAACAAACTTCTAGCCCATAAGACCTTTTATGGAAGACAAGACTGAAGCCCACGCTCAAAAGGCTTAGTTTTGCTTAGTGCCAACTAAGTTAGATTTGGCAGTAGATCTGGCAAGCAGTGGTAGCAAAGTAGCATCAAAAGCAATGGTTGTGCATCCCCCTCGAACCCATCAGGGATGTTTGTAAGTTCTGGTAAAACAGAGAGCTGGTTTGATGCTGAGTCCCGAGGCACTGAAGAGCAGAGCCTGTAGCTTTTCAGCTCTTCCTTAATAATCTCAATGTGTGTGGGATTACACCGGTATTTCCAGTAACTATGGTGTCTCTCCCTGCCTGTGCTCTCATTACTCAGCATGAGAGCTGAAAAGATAGCATTTCTGTGTTATATTTTGAGAAATACTTTCACATGTCTTTTCAAAAATAATGGATTAAAATAACTCCTACAGTTACATATCCTAAAATAGTTAACTTATTAGCTTCATACTATTTCCCCCCTTCCCTAACTAAATATTAAACACTTTCCAAGCATATAACATGCACTGAATAGTTCAGCGGATGCACCATACTGCTTTCAAAAGTGCAGGCTCTGAGGAGTCCCGTATAAGGACTACAGGATTTAGACACCCACCCACTTTATTTATTCATGAAACCATAAAAATGTTGAATGTATTTGCCTACCTTTCTTGTTAGTGGAACTTCTATTGGGACAGGAATAAGTTCCGCCAGGAGACATCCATAAAATGCCACCATAAACATAACTGGATCACTATTAGGAAATACGAGAGCTACCTACAAAAATACATTAAAATAACAAGAAATGTTTTTTGTCGTCATTTGGGGGGGGAGGGCTGCTTTTTTATTTGTGGGAAAAAAAATCTTCACAACAATGTTCAGGTTCATATTTAAACTAGGAACAGAAATACTAAATGTTGTGATAATACACTATTATAAGCCACAGTAGTACAAGGCTTTCTTTAGCTAAAGCTTTTCCTCACTGTCTATTTTATCCATAGAGACCATTTCAAACAGAAGCCTACCCGGTCTCCAGGCTTCAGCAGTGGTTCATTCTTAGTGGTTAGCTTGTTTAGCAGGGTATATGCTAACTTCAAGCTTCGACTCCACAGCTTGCCTAAAGAAAAAAGATAACACAGAAATTAAAAACCAGAGACTAAAATGTTAACATTTAATTGGTAAATCTCAGTGCCTTATACATGCACTAGGGAAGTGAGTTGTAGTAGAACAGCGTCAACAGGCACAAGCAAGTAAATGGGGAAAAGCGAACACTGCTGTTGTGAAAGCAATCCCACCTCACAAACCTACTGAGTTCTTCCAATGTTTCAGTGCATGCGTACACACACACATGTATTCTGGTTGATACAACCTAACTGCATTTCCAAAAGGCACTTCACAAGACTCCTTCCTAAGGGTTCTTAGAGAAAGCAAACTGCTTGGGATAAAAAGAAAAATCCTCAACTGGACAAAAAATTAACTGAAATTTAAGAAACAAAGGGTAGGAATAAATGCCACCATATCTGGCTCTGTGAAATGCCAGTTCAGTGCTCGGTAGTGATCTACACAGCTCTCAATAATTCAGAACAAAAAATTATTCCAAGCTACTAAATACAACAATCTAACTACTCCTTTGACACAATATAAAAATCAATTTTTAATTTGTAGCCTCCAAAAAAAAAAAAGAAAAAGAAGAGCTTTGATAAAAAAACCTGTTTATAAAAAATGGAGCAACAGCAAAACCTTTCCACTGTCAATGATAAATCAAAGCAAGAACCCCCCCAAAGAAGCATGCCGTGGCAAACAGCATGCACCTGGAACTCAGCTTTCTAGTACAGGGTCTTTATCATGGACTGACACCCACACTCAATCCCTTCAAACCACATAGCAACCATCAGTTATTTTGTGTTTGTCAGTCTCAAACTTCTTCAATTCAACAGGTTTTTTTCTGTGTAATTTCCAGTTATACAAAAAAAAGTTACACAGGACTCAAGTACATCAAATGGCCAGTTCTTGATAGTTTCTTCATACACAGTTGGCAGAGAGTCCAAGTACAATTTAGAGGCTGACTTCTTTTTAGTTTTTCTTTTCCTTTCTTTTTTTTAAATGTAAAACTAAACATGATATTCTAAACAATTCTCAAAGCTCCACTGCAAAGTAATGAAACTAAATGCAGCTGCTCAGTTACATTTCCTGTAAGCATACTTCATCTGTAAGAATGCAAACAAGGAGTTTTAACATTCTAACACACTATACAATGAAATGCTGCAGTTAACTGTCCTAGGGGACACAGTTACCTGCTGAAAAAATGCATTTACTGTAATACTTCTAGTTCATTGATACAGGCAAGTTTCACTTCCCACAATAACATCCTTAATATGCTCCTGAAGTACAAGTCTTCTCTATAACGATATGCAAGAGCATGCTAAAATTTAGTATCTACTCTGGGAATCTGAAGAGTGCGTTATTAGTCATCTGTTTCTTCCTCCTATTTTACACCAGGTTATTTTTAATGTTCTTTTAAGCAAAAACCCCACAATTGTTTGAAATTTACAAATAGCCACTTGTAAAGAATCAATACTATGTGCATTTTCCCTTCATTAACTTTCTTTAAACTGTTTTTCATACACAATGAATTCATAATTTGCATTCGAATAGCAACCTCAAAGCATCTGTCACGAGCACAGTCAGTCCCTCTTAAGTAAAGCAAATTGTTCACTCCACAAGGAATGCCTAATTCTTTCTTACAGTTATCACCAATACCTACCGTAGGTAAGGGTATAAATAGCTTTCCCCGTCGTATCCAATGCCGTCAGACAAGGGGCTTTCGGCTGGGTAGTTCCCCAGCGCTGCAGGGCAGCCAGCAGAGAAGGTGGCCAGTTGGTTACCACGCCTAAGGGTTCACCTTTAAGTACATTCATTTGATTTCCTTCAGGCTTTGGTTGATTTGGGTCAGGCTGTTGCACTAAAACCAGAGCACAGTAAAATGGCAAATGTCAATCCTTACAAAATGTGCAAGTTACACTTAATAGACTATCTACAAACCGTTCTCACCTTCCTCTTCCTCACAGCTATCATAACTTATCCTCTGCCTTATGATGATGCTATGCTAATCATCTGTTGGCTTCACAAAAAATAATTACCATCACTTTGGAGTTCCGAGTCCGCATTATTCAAAGGACCTGGCCACAGGAATAGTTTGAATCCCTAGTTCACTCTTTTTCTCTGCTTTGGAAAGATGATATTTTCTGCTGTTTGTTCTGCACATCTATTTAAATGAAAGCCTACACCAAGTCAAGAAGCATCATCAGAGAGAACGGCTTCAGTGACAACTGGACATTTATTTTTGCGGCACCAAATTCTCAATAGGTGATGACACTATGCTTCCGTAACAATACACAAAAAAACCCCAAAAGCCAGATTAAATGCTCCTGGTATGGATTATCTACTATTAAAACTGTACCACTCACAGAATATTTTGTTTGATTTCCAGATCATGTCTCTCAGCTGTGGAACATTGCAGGGTTTGTATGTCATTTGTCTCTGAGTAGCCTGCTGTTAAAATCCTGCCCCAAGCTGCTCAAGAAGGTGAAGTATCTTGATCTTAGTTAGCAAAACAAAGTCATAACTGGATTTAGCTAACGCTCAATCTGTGCAATAACTAAAATTAACAGTTCAAAGTGATGCCCTCTGCTCTCCACAATGACATACATGCACCTCAACAAAAGTTTGCCTGAAAAATCCTCAGCGGAAGACTAGAACCACAATCACTTCATATCTTGAAGTATCAAACAAATAGCATGGGCAGCTGCTCAAAAATGTCACAGAGAACAAAATTTTCATTTAATCTTTCAGACTAAGAGAACAGAACAAAAAATCACTCTCCAAAATCAGCTGATGCCGCTGGTTTTAAAGGCAGATACACATTGCTAGCAACTTCTACATTTGTTAGAGATGCTTTTCTTTCCGCCTGGACATATGCATACAGAGAAGAAAACAGTGTTTCTCAGCAGAGCATGTACAAGCACTATCCTTTCATGTAGTGCACAGACAAGACATATTGCACAGTGCACTCAAGGCATTTAATTCCTCTGAACCTCTAAAATAATGAAAGTTTCTGGATTTCAAGAAGAGGATATTAACATGCATGCAAACAATATTATCATAATAAATTCCAGTTACTAGCAAGTAACTTTTTTCATCTAACTGTATTTGGGCACTGACCAGCTACAAAGCAGCTTTTCAGAGCAGGATGTGGGGGTGCTTGTAGACAAGCACCTGAATGCAAGCAGCCAGAGAGGCCGTGGAATCTCCGTGTTTGGAGATGTTCAGAACTGGATCGGGCACGGCCCTGAGCAGCCTGATATAGTCAGACCTGCTTTGAACAGGAGGTTGATCAGAGGCTTCCAGAGGTCCACTGCACCATCAGTTATACTTAGGCTATGCCCTGACTTACTCCAAAGAGTAGCCTCTATAAATTCGCTGATTACCATAGGGCAGAGTTTAGAATCTCCGAGGCAAAAAGCGATGGTGGGACCATCACCAAACATGAAAATTTCTGGATGCACCAATGAAGTTCTTGACAAAGATGTGAACAGAATTTCTCCAAATATCTATAAATCACTGTCTTTAGTATTCACTAGCTCATCACACTGGTCCAAACTGGGCTGAACCAGAAGAGTTTCCAAAGTGAGGGAGGAGGGCAGAGAACAAGTACACTGAGTAGGAGGCTTGAGTTGAAGCTTATGTTTCACTTGTGATAGCATATGACCTTTCTCTCTCCAATGAAACAACTCTACCATGATTTGTTTTCTATTATGAAGAGAAAAAGAAAACACTTGCTGAGATGTATCAGTTCTTTGTGAACCGCTTACACAGAGTGAAAAATTTATTTGAAAGAAAATTAACCTTCTAGCAGTTCTTCAAAATCATCAACAAAAAACTCTTTCAAAGGTGGGCGCTTTGGTCTTTTCAAGGTATTTAGAAGCTGCTGGATTTTAGAGGACACTCTGCTATTCACTGGTACACCTGCCAAACAGAAAAGATTTATTACTTACCATATATTAATAAACATACATTAAAACACATGCTGCCACATTGCTGACAACATCACTCGAAGCTCAGTGCAGCTTTCAGGTGAAGAGTCATTCAAGGTGAGCAGCTTGTTTGGAAAAAAAACAGCTTTAATCAGTAACAGTTTCAACCATGGATTTATTTGTTTTAAAACAATGCTGTTCCCTAGCTACCTGGCTAGGGAGGCTACACCTTCTCACACTTAAATTTAGCTTTTCAAACTGCTGACTCCTTCATGAGATTCCAATAAAAACCTGAAGAACGTTCTTTTCTTCAAGAGTCTAGGTATTTGCTACATCTTAACATTTATTCAGTTCTGAAAGCCTGAGAATGCTTGGAAAAAATAAGGGAATCTTTCAATATTTTACAGGGCTAGTAAAAAATAATCACAACACAAAACCATGTCGAATGCTGATTTTCATTTGTATATGCGATATATTTATTTTAAATTAAATATAAATGTGTATGTTTGTTTATATGTATTGAAATTTAAACCTCTGAGGCAATATAAAATTAAAATGTGAGACTCAGGGGCTTACATTGCCTTTTACTATAGAAATATACAGAAATGGGGACAGGGCTCCCACCAGCAGAACACGGGAAACGCAGTACAGTTTCCTCTCCTGTGGCAGACTGACAGGTACATCATACTACTGCAAAGCTTTGGAGGGGGCAGGCACGTGGCACACGATGGGCGTCAAGCTCTGTTATGCATTTGCTTATTCAGAAAAAGGGACAATAGATTGAAAGGTAGGAGGTTTATAATACAATCACCATCTGCAGTTTCCAAAATGCTGCTATTGTAGCCTCTGGGAACTCCTCGTACTGATGCTACCTGTGGACGCTCATGATGTAAATGTTCCACCAGGCCAGTGGTTACATCTGGAGGTGCAGAGTGGTTATCTGTAGAAATAGAAGACAGACAGGGGAGCTCATCAGTCATCTTAAGAATCAATACATCCAAAGTTGCTTCTTACAGCATTCTTGCTGTTTTTTCATGTGTTTTTAATGAAACTCTGATTTCTCTAATCAAACTGAAACCAAAATCTTCTAAGATACAGAGGGAACCCTGAAAGGAACCGCTGTGTCTCTCCAGGGGGGAGAGGAGCTAGCTATTCTAACTTTCAAAGGGATCCAAACAAATTCTAACAAATAAAGAGAGTGGTGGGTCACTCCACTTCAAGGTAAAAGCAAGGAGGCTCATTACGAGTAAACAGCACAAGTCTACAAGGAAAGCCTGTCTCACATCTCTCAGAAGAAATACAGGCACCCAAAATCTCACCACAAAACTGGAATGACTAGTCTAAGTCCCATAGGAAGAGAAAGGGACAAAAGCATAAGGTTTGAAAGAAGGCAACTTTTGCCCCAGGATAATGTGAAGCACTTATCTATGTTCTGCAGGCTATTCAGAGGAAGACTTTTGCTGAGAAACACAGATTAAGATTTAAGGTGGCAAAGATAGCACACTTAGGTCTGAACACATCTTGAGGACAGACATGGGGAGATGAGAGACTCCCTCAGAGGAAAGTAGCCACTGACTTAAAACACTGTCACCTGCAGTTTGTAAGACCAGTCATGGTTTTCCTTTAGCAGCTTTCCTTACCAGCTGTTTTTAACAGTCTTGCAACAATACTGTAGGTAAAAGCTTCCTGTTTATGTTGTGGTACGGACACTGTATACTCTTCACTGGGGCATCTATCAATGAGAACAGCTGGAATGCCTGTAACACTCAAAAAAACCTGTGGTGTAGATGTCACCATTATACACACACACTGCTCACAACAGATAAATTTAGCACAGGGTTTTCTGAGGCATGAGGTGGTCATTTGTGGCCAGACACGACACGCTGTTTCATTTTAATGGTGTGCACTACAAGCAATAAATACTTAAATTTTTTATAATGCATATTTACATAGGGAAAACAGGGCACTTCTCAAATCCTCACATACTCACAGGGGCTTGAGAACCACCTTGTAACAACCTTGAGGCAAAAGCTTGCTTTGCTTGGAACTGCACCACGTTTCTGTGCTGCAGAACAACGCTTAGGGAATATCATCATCCCAAAATTGTGACCTAGATTACGAAATGGTTTTGAACGGAATCACAGGTTAGGAAATGGCAGTATCTGGGAGAAGTGTTCAAACAAGGAAAAACAAGAATTGGAGGCCTGAAATATTCAGAATCCTAATGATTAAGAATAGGAGTGCAACAGGAAAGAGCTTAAGAACACGCTGCTGCACTGTGCTGGAGGAACTGCTCGGGGTCACGCAGCTCTGCAGCGATACCCCTTGAAGGACCTCAGCATGCCACAAATCCTGCAGAAAGATCTCAAAGCATAGGGAGATCTAAGCAGTGCTGTGAAATAACATGTATTACTCCACCCATTCTGAGGAAGTGATTAGCACTAAGGTAACAAGCGTTCATAGTTCTGTTCATAGATTGCCAGCGCTGACATACAAGCCACCAGTACAGCTCTAAGCAGCTTTAGAGGGATCACCAGAAGAAAAAATCAAATCCATTCCCATACTTTCCACAGTCATCACTGCAATGCCAATTTTTGTATTGCAGAGACCTGCCTTGCTGGGTACTAAGCAAGGACCACAAATTCCTTTCATGTGGGTAAGGTACATGAAGGATGAAGTATCACTTCATGTCTCTGACAAATGCCCGAGTTAGAACCAGTAACAAGAAAAGGTGACAACTATGTGTAAAGTTGATCCATATAACCACTTTACAGGGCGTACAGAAAGCACATGTATTCAGAGTAAATTGAAACACTCTCACTGTGTTCTATATACTTTTTGAGGTGCTTTTTGGTTGGGTTTTTTTCCTTAGCTTTACCAAAGTCCCAAAACACAGACTTCACGCAGCATACAAATTAATCACAGAAAAGGACACAGAGTCAAAAGTACCTGGTTCCCATACTGCAGTATTAGCCCACAAGTCCATACGTCTCAACTTACAGACCCTGCAGTGATTATCAATGTCTAAAGCTTCCACTCCTTGAATACACCAGCAAGAACTACAGTTAGGGATGTACCTGCCGTGTGGCTTCATCAGTGGAAGGCCCCCAAACGGCATTCCTATAGATGAAGTTGTCACCACTAAACATTAAGGTGACTCAAAACATACACTTGAAGTGATGTACACATAGGTACAAATATAACAGTCAAGAGAGAGGACAAGAGAGACTGACACACGCTGTGAGACTTGGCGCACTCACTATATGGGTCGGAAGCTGAAATGATGAATGGATGCAGGTTTTACAATGCATATTCCTGCTGGGAAAAAGCAATCTTCCGCCCACTTGCATGAGGCAGATATTTGAAATACAAAAGCTCTGCAATTAGATGCTCAGAAAATAACATAAGGAAGAAGCTATTTGGGAACATTTACGGAAGCGCTGTGTACTTGGGAACAGCTCAAAGAAATCACAGAAGAAATGAGAATGCTCAGAAAAGAAACAGAAAAACCATTAACAATCATTCCCAACTGAAAACAAGCACAAAAAATAGCCACATATGGAGGTGCTAATCTACAGCATTCACGTATCTTACAAGCATCTCAGAGGTCCCTCACCATAGAAGGGAAATGGCAGGGGTCGTTATGAACAACGTCTCTGCTGTCCACAGCTATTTCATCTTACATACAGCAGAGAACTGACTCTCCCTCCCAGTTCTGCCTTGAGAAGGCAAAATTCTTTCCATGCATATAGAAGGAATAAGTTCAATTTTCAGGATTTATGCTCAGATAAAAATCACATTAGCTTCATTAATTATTTAGGCATTTTATTAATATATGCCCATGAGAATCCATAAAATTAGTCTGTATTGTCTAGAGATACTGTGGCAAAGCAGAGAAAGAGAAACAATGAGTAGTCAAAAAAAAAGTCTGAACAGACTTGCGACTTCAGGAATAAGGTTAATTGGATTTAGACTGAAGTACCTTTCCAATATTGATTAGAAGACAGAGATAAATGCAAAAGGAGCAGTGGCCCAAGAAAGAACATACGGGATATGATACAGAAAATGAAAAGCTAGGCATCGGAGAGAAAGTAGTCTCTAAAGAGGAATCTCAGGGTGAAGACGCAAACACTTTAGAAAAGCCCCTAGCTAGCAGGAAGTTGGGTTAGACCTAGAGATGGCTGTGTATGCTTGTTTTGTCTCTAGGAAACCACTCAACCAAAATGGACATTTAAAAGAAGTTTATTAAATTGTATTGGAACAATAAAACAAAAAAAGAGCGCACCAACCCAGCCAGAACACGAAATAGGATCCACAAGCCACTACTTCATTCTTGCATTTCCTCTTCAATAAACCCTCTGAAACTGTTTCTAACACACTTCAGTCTCACAACTCCTGTAAAACTGCTTACAGAGCCACAGCATTCAAAACACTAACTCTTATAGCCCTGCATCCCCTTAAGAAAAGGAGTTCTACTTTTAAGTCTTTCAATAAATAGATAGTGGGTCAAATATCATGATAATCTACTTCCCCAGTTACTCTACAAGAGCTAAGTTGGGAAATACTCCACAGTTGCAATGGTGACCTTGAATAAAACCTAGACACATGGCTAGCCTTATTCTTTTTAAAGAAAATATTACAATAAAAGAAAAAAAGCCCCCAGAACAACATGTAGATGTTGTCCTTGCTTTTATAGGTGAAAGACAAACAGCTTAAAAATAATGCATATTCCTATCTGACTTTATTAAATACTGTAACCTTGCACTTCCAACACTCCAGTCTATTGCTTGGGAATTTAGTATGATCTCATCATTAAAAGTGCAAGCTGGAGAAGATGAGCTGCAAGGGAACAATCTGCTAAATTTAAATTCTCCAGCATATCAAAATTGTGAATAGTTATTCAGTACATAGTCAAAATACAGAGTATTTTAGTAAGGCATAGTATTTAAAATATGTAAGATGCCTTTTATATTGCTGATGTCAGCACACTAACTGAGAAATAAACAAACTCTTCTTTTATGCTCTAGGACAAATCAAAGGGGTCTTTTGTGAAAGTATACCAGTATTTAGCGATAACCAAAGAAGTTTACAATGTAAGAACTGAGCAAGTTTTCATAGTCTTGTGACCAAGGAAGACTGTAGACAAACTTGCTGATGAATTATTTTAACATGAAAAATGTCACAACTGAATTGTTATTGGACATGCATGAATGTTACCAAGCTAGAAATGAAAATTGATGGAATATGGCAAGCATTTCAGAAATGAGGAAGATTATTCTTCTGCAAAAGGACATTTAATTTTTTGTCAAAGGCACTGGAAATTTTACCTTTCTAAATATTTTTAGTAGATCAGCTCTTAATGATCTTTGAGCTTCCTTCCTGATAGATACTATAATTGCATATTTATTTCCCATTAATGAAATTTCAAACTACTCCACTGCAACATTTAGCTACTTAAATGCTGGACTTTGAACTGTTAAAAAGGCCTTGATTTTGCATACAATTTTGATGATTAAATAGTCCTGCTGGATAGGTCTTAAGAAACTAGTTGTGAAATTTGATATGTATTTATATGGCCCGAGATATTAGACATAACAGGATGCCATGTTACATTTTTCATATCTTGCAAGTTTTTACAGCTATATTAAGAATTTCATCAATCACACTTACAATTATGGCTAACCTTCCAAGTTTATTTGTTAATTTTAAGGAGTTAAACATTATTCCTATAAATCCACAATGTGAAATCCAGAATGGCCTTAAAGCAAGGCGTAGACATATTCCATCTTTCTTACATCCACTAAGTAAAAAAAAATAAATAAAAAGGCAAATTTCTTATTATAAATAAGCTTGGAAATGTGAAGATGAAAATTTAGATGTCTTTAAAGGCAACAAGGTGGGTATGTGCAAATCTTTCTAACTACATTTACAGATGAAGTACTGATGAAGTGCAGAAAAATGAACAAAGCCAATTGCTGCCCATAACTTTGTAAAACACAAACCAAACCCCAACATTTCAGCATGCAGAAGCTTTCTAAGACAATAGCACTAAGCAGGCTTGGGGAAAAAAGTTTTGCCTTGTAAAAGCTTAGACATCAGAACTCCTCTCCATACTTAGCTTCCACAATAATGAGATCCCCATTCAACAAAATGTGAAGGTAAGAGCTAGACCAGCTAAATGAAACGGGTATTTGCAAAATATACTTGTGCCTTAAATTATCGTGTCAATTGACACCTCCAAGCACACAGAAGCCTGTATACGCAGTTTAAATCTAAAGCATTTCAATGTGTTTTCCTCATCTGACCTAACCTGTTCTCTGTAATGAATTAGAAAAAACTGTCTGTATAGCGTATGTAGGCATACAGTCACAGATAAACAGAGTCAGGTAAGCAGAGCACTAAAACTGCCAAAACCTGAAATGTCCAGGAACAATATACGCGATGCCTATTGTATATTACTAGAAACACAAGAACTTCATGCTGTAGCCCACAGGTGCAATACAAACATCATTCTTCGTTTCATTTTTCTAAATTACTTTGGTAGTTAGTTTTTCTCCTCTAGGTCCTTTCCCATCATTTAACATTAGCGTGGACCTGTTGCACGCACATAAATACATTATCAATATTCACTACAGCATACAAAACGTTGTAAAAATAATTTCCTTGGTGGAAGAGACTGCCTTTCTCCCTCCCTACCAAATCTTCCAAAAGCCCAAAAGCCAAGACTAGTGCTCTGCATTTTAGGACAAAAAAAGTAACCTGAAGTTCTGGACCTTCAGCGCTACAGAGATTGAGACAAAACTCACATTTACATTTTGGCTTACCAGTACTTCTACATTTTCACTCTAGTTTCTCAATAAAGGACTAATAATGACCTAAATTTTAATTAAAGGAAAAAAAAAAAAAAAAAAAAAGACATTTCAGCTTCAAATCTAGCTTTGTCAGTACCTCTGATTTCATAACTTTCCAAAAGATTCTGGATGTTTTTCTAGTCTTTTGGGTGTTTACCGATTCAGTCACATTTGAAATTCATAACCTGATATGGTCTCAGGTAAATACATGCAGATCGGAAAGCATGCACCAAAAATATGATCCCTTTGAAATTCTGCTTTTGAATCCAGTAAAACTGAACCTTAGTTTCTTGATAAATCAAGCATTTTACCAAGAAGAATGGATGTTCAGATCTCATGAACAACTGCTTTTGTTTAAGTTAAATACATATATGTCATACATACCTGGTCTGTGGATTGTACATTTTAAGGCTATTTATAGATATCTTCTGTCGAAGACTTTTGTGTTTAGCCCTGCTTTGGGATTTTTAATTTGATTTTATTCCAACCACACAGGCAGTTCTTTACTGACCTAGCTGGGTGTGTGCCATGAGATCTGCAAGCACAGTGGCAGCAGCGGTGGCAGTAGCAGTATTGGAAGCAGCAGCAGGTTTCCCTCCTGGATGAGATGAGGTGGAGGATGCAGAGGATGAGGTGGAGGAGCCCTGAATAACCCGGTTAAGCCAGGGCTCTACGTTGGAATGGCTCTGGAACGGAGTGGAGGTGATCCGCCCTTGCCGACGTAACGAGCCCTCATCTTCTGATGCTGACGATGTGTCTGTGATTAAAATAACGATGACAGGCATGTAATGTGGGAATGACCCAACAGACGGGAACATGAAGTTTTTCCATGTTCTTCGCGTAGCAGTCTCATGTGCTACACGAGATGCGTGTATTAAGCAAATGGTATATTCACATGCACAAATTCTGCTCATTGCCATTTTTTAGGTTAATGCAACAACTTCTACACATTATAGCTAGAATACACTTGGAGCAAAGTTTCGTTTACCTCCTGTATTTGGAATGACATTAAGACTCAAAAAAGGCTTCTACCTAAGGTACCTAGTACATTCACTAACCATTCTCAGTGAGCATACCATACCTATTCCACTGAAAGAACATTTCTGTGCTGAACAGGTAAATTGGATCTCATCCCACCTGAATAAATTCCATTACATTTTTTGTTGGGTATTTTCTTTTTATTTTTGGAAGGGAAATTCTTCACTTTTTGATTCTTTTGACAAATTTTTTTTGAGAACTAATTACTAAAAAAAGCACAGTGCTATAAAGTTCAATGAAAGACTAATTTCATTAATCTAAGAATAATTAAAAGGAATTTAAAAGCATGTATTTTAACCACATAAACTGGTATTAACGAGCACTACATCGAAATGCTTAGCAAAGCATCTTTTCATTCTAGATGTATATTTGTTGCTCTTAGAAGTCTGATAAAGGCTCCTATTTTACCATTCAGTTATTTACAGCTTTCCAGAAGTTTCCCTTTGGCACTCAATGTTTCCACATTTATTATCCACACAATAACAAATAAAAAGGTCTTTCTAAATATCAAGAAAATACATCTCTGTTGATTTTGAGTGAAAAATAGAAACTTTTGTTACAAAAAAGAAACTTGCCTTCCTAAAGAGATTGCTGTATTTTAAGAACTTGATCCTCTCTCTGTATGCCCCCCCTGCCCCACCTCTCCCCTGGGTAATTAAAGGAAAACTCCTAAAACAATGCATTGCCCATATACTGATAAAGTTCACATCAAGTCAGTTTGTGAAGAGCAGTTTTAAGTCACACACAACGGCCAGACCAATTAAGAAGTCATCAGGAGCTGAAAAATGGCTTCTGAAAAAGACAGGGTGTCCATTACAATACTCTGGAGTCCTTTCCAGACATGGAAATCCTGGCTGATAGTGGGGTGGGTTACCTCAGAAATTCTGCAACCTTAATTTTGGCTTTTTTTTTTTTTTTTAATCCTGTGAACATGTAACTGTTCAGCTACATACAATTCTATATAAATTTTGTGGAAGCCACATTAAAAATCTTTTCCTCATCTTTGGCAACAAATTTCCGTTAGCAGGTGTTTAACTTTCTGCTTTTCAAGAATACGGGCATTTCCAATAGCTTCAGAATAATTGCTCTTGAGTCTAAAACCACAAAAATTAGAAGTCATTTCATGAGAAGTCTGTTGAACTCAATGGCATTTTCAAAGTTAAAATCGCAGATCCCTCATTACTTGACCATCCCCTAGTCAAACATGACAATTTTGAATGAAAATAGGCAAACAATTGATCTTTGAGAAGACACAGCTTCTGTGGTGGATCACCATTCCTGGGTCCATGCCTCGTATGGTATTTCTGGTCTACTGCCACAGTTGTAGTTTTTGGCTGCTGACTCCATCTGCTCCTGGAGAGGAGCCAAACCTGCCCCTTAGTGCTTGCAACCTTCCCTTTCTTTTAGGCAGAAAGCAAAAATAAACAATTCCAGGAATATGTAACAAGATAGGATTACAAACAGTCAGGTTTTGGGAAAAAAACAAAAACAAACCACATTTGCAATCTACTGTCACTTCAGAGTAAGAAATGAAACTACAGAAAAAACAGGTTTCTCAAAGAGTGCATACTCTGATAGTATCTCTTCGTCCAGATACAAGTTTAATGAAGTCTCCCAAAAATTTCTAAGCTTTCAGATGTCTTACATCAGTGGAGGGGGAAAAAAAAACCACTTTAAATGTAAAATATTAACTGTGTATAAAAACGAAGGATCCATAACATTCTAATTCTAATTCTAAATCCAAAAACCTTCTAATATCAAAACATAATTACAACAGAAAAATAGCAAGGTAACATCAGTAACTAGCTCTGTGGCAGTTGCAAGAGTTAATTAGCGGTTCACGGTATGCTGTGAGCAGAATGCTATGTACTTGGCTTGCAGCTCTTCCTGGCTGGGAGCTGACCCAAGATAGCCACAGAAACCACCACCCTTTGGATGAAACTTGCATCAAGACTACAGCTCAAGTTCTCATCACGTGAAATCCGTACGGGAAGGATGAGAGACTCGATGGGATGAAAACAAAAGTACATTAAAATTTTTGGAAGGACTGATGAAAGCAGTTCGATTACTGCCGGTCAGGAGTTGGTTTTGAACTTCATGTTGTGACTAGAATCCGATGCTTCCTTCCTGGTGACTGACGGTAACTTTTGTAACAAAATTTCAGTTATTAAGAAAGCCTGGTTTTAATTGCATTAACTTCTGCCAATAAAAAGATTTTAAGGCAGTGGTTTAATGGCTCAAGACAACAAAACTAGAAGCTTCAGCACTACTCAGGTTCTCTGCAATTTCAAATCTTTCCTGCTGAGCTAACTTTGCAAATAAAGGCAGGCCCATAAAAAGACAATTATTTTTGTGAACTGATATAGCTGAAGCAAGTCCTCAGAATATTTTTGAATGGCCTGATCTCCTATGATACAGTGGCCCATTCTCTTATAGACAGATAAAGGTATGTCAAAACAAGTCATCTTCTCTTAGGAGCAGCACGACAGATCCCAGAGACACTTAACTCTTCTTTCAGAATGTATTAGTTAGGGTGCTTCTGTATCCTGGTAAAGCCCAGTGCAAGTATACTTGTCTTCTCTGCTAATGACTTGGGCAGGCATGTTAGAAGATGACACTCTCCAGCAGCACAAACACACAAAAACACTCAAACACGGGCAGATCCCGTGGCCTCATCCTGCTCCCCTCTGGCTGAGCAGGATGGAGGTCATACATGCACGCACACGTACAACGTGGATCTCTCCAGCAGCTGGGCTCAGACACTCAGTCTGACGAGTCGCTGTCCCTGGATCGCAGTCTCCCCAGTTGCTGGCACCTGGACGTACAAGCTCGAGGCTGCAGTCCCACTCCATTTGTTTGTATAGACTGATGGCTCAGCCACCCCATGCACACAGAACAGAGTCCCTCAGCCAGGAGAGGTGTTAGGAATGGAGTATGACAGGAGGAGAGGACAGGCTGCAGAACAGGTGCAGGGCATGGCCAGGGAACTGTACCATTCGTACATGACCAGCCCTTTTTATCCCCTTACCCCGCTATTTTCCCCACTCTTGTGCCTCCCCAAATCACCTAAATCTACCCCTTTCCCTTTCTGTGGTTCCTCACCTAAACATCCCATAACAAGTCTCATGCAGTCCCAAAATACTTTTGCCCTGCCTCCCATAATGTGTCCCATACCCCTCCGTGGCATCCCCCCTCAGTCCAGAAGGTGCTCTCGTGTTGACTAGTCTTGACGGGCTTCATGCCTGGGCAGGAGGACTGAGGCTCTCCAGGGACACCCTGGGAGGGGCCTGGACAGGGTGACCCTTCTCCCGAGTCCTTAACTTGGGTTCCCGCCTGCTGTTGTTCCCCGTGCTCCTCTGGGCTTGTAGAGACGGGTCTGTGACAGGCTGATGGCTCCTGGGATAGGCGTAGCTGGGGCAGGGTATTACTTGGGTTCCCCCGCCTGCCACTCTCTGTGCTCCCACAAAGACCATCTTTTATCACGTAACCTAGCATTTACCCACAGCATCTCAATTTTTTTTTTATAGAGTCTCTCAACCCCCCGCCCCCAAGACTTGCTCCTTCAGAGCAGCATGCAGAGCCCTGACCTCAGGCAGAGCGGGCACAGGAGTAACCGCAGAGACACTGCTTCAAATCTGTCCCAAAGGTATTCAAAAGAGAATGATATTTTGGTGTTCTCAAAAAAACTGCAAGGAGATTCCTTCTAGTTTTAAATGCTACGGGAGACAGGAAAGCCTAGCTGCCCTCTGCTCTCAGCAGAGCTTCTGGATCCCAGCTATTTTTCGTACACCAAATCTTAGGCAGAACAGTGGCACGTTCTTTTCTTGTCGTGATATACCTCATGCCAAGCACATAGTGACTTGTCACACTAGGGGAATGAGAGAAAAGGACAGAGTGATGCTATGTGAAATGCACCACTGTCTGTTCTGTCAGAGTTTATTTTGGAGAGTGAGAAGAAATATTGCTTTGAAGAGCTATAAAGAGAAACCTCAGGGCCTCCCTCCCAAAGCCTCAGTATACAGATGGTCGCTATACATTCATTTTCTCCAGGATTTCACTTTATGCAATTCATGACAACTTTCACATACAAAACCAATGTGCATGCAAGAAAACTCAAGAGCATGATAACCACCCTGCTGCAACAGCTGCCCTCATGGGCTTCTGAGTATACGAGTACTAGAAGAATACGCTAATCAAAATGCATGATACCTTCACATATCTCGTAGGCAAAAACGTAAGGGTGAAGACAGACCATATATAAGACTACAGAAGAAGCTTATTATTTATTAACTAATGAAATAACCAGAGAACCCACAAAAACGATATACAAAAGTGTGTGACTAGCAAAGAAAAGTGGAATTTCTTTTCAATGGGAAGAACAGAAAGAAGAAATATAGCCCAGGAAGCAAGAGCGCAGCACTGCAGACCTGCTCTTTTACAGTAAGGGGATAAGAAATAGAATTGATGGAGAAGGGCACTAGAGGTCAGTGTTCCTCCGTTCCCGGGCCACATTAGAAAAGACAAGAGCACATCATTCAAAACTTAAGAGCTCTGGGAAACTCCTCTTCTTCGTATACAAGACACTGGCCCCAAAACACTTGGCTTGCTAGCACAACATGTTATCTGGAGAAAGATTCTCTTAACATCAAGAGAATTCATTGTGACACAACAGGAAGATTACCTTTTTTTTCCTCCCTAAAAAAAAAAATTTAAAGCAAATGTTCTGACCTAAACAATCTGAACAATTATAGCATATGATTTTCTGAATGTTTTAAATTGCTCAGCTGAAACTATCTGATGAGTGTTCTGCAAGCTAATGCAGCAACTTAATGCTCTGGCATTTTCTTCAGCTCTTAAAAAAAAAGTCTTATGCAACATGAAATAAGGTATTTACAGCTCTGACATGCTTGCCAAGATTATCTCCTTCCAAGCAAGACATTACATAAGAGAAAATACTTAATGCATAAAGGGCAACTGCTCACTCTATTACTGCTTTCAAGCGTACCTTTAGCAGCTACAGTACCTCTAGATGCGACACTAAAAATCTTGAGGAAAGACAAAGAACAAATCCAACCAGCACCCAATTATCAGGAAATACAGCCATGAATATAGAAGTTTATTGCAACATACTTACAACTTAGCAGAACATAGCATTTGCTCTTTATATTTTGCTATCACGTTCACCTGGCAAGATTTACATATGTTAACTCAATAGATACCTGGAGGTGTGTACGTTTCTACCGAAGAGTGCACAAGAACAGACCGTCTTTTTGAAGGCATGGGCATTTTTCTCTCTTTGTATTTTGCGAGCGCTGCTTGTACTGCTTCGGTGTGGACATCTATGTCGGAAACAAAAAAAAAGGTTAAGAGATTAAGTTTAATCTTTATTTCTGTCTAAAAACATAGAAAGCATCAGTGCCATCTTTTACAGCTCAAATCCAAAGGCTGAATTGCACATGATGGCCCTTATGGCTTTAGTCCCGTTTAGCCCAATTGCTTCGCTTGCAGAAGGGAGCAGGTTCTCAGCTTCAGAGGAAGCAGCACTTCTTGGAGAGCAGAAAGGTCCAAAGCTGAACTACAGTAACATGGTTTTCAATTCTGAAGCTGTGACAACTCTATCTTGTTTCTCCTTCAACGGTGTTTAGTAGGACTGAATAAATACATCTGCCTCCCACTCAAATTCAGATCAGAAGCAATGGTTTCAGAAGTTCAGGGAAGATATAAGCAGGGTCAAGTTGACATATTTTCCTCATGAAATCAGCTTGAAAAGGTTTTGCAAATATCATTTAGGAAGAACAACCTGAGAATCAATACTGAAGTTACAGAATACCTAGCACCTTAGTTCTGAGCTATGATTTATTTTCATTCTGGGGGGAAATTTCAATGCAGATACTGTAAACTGGCAAGAGCACTGGGCTCTTCACCCTTCAAAATCCACAATGGGAAAAGAAGTGAAAAAAGTATACTTGAAGGTCTCACAAAAGAATGCAAGTAATAAAAAACAGAAAGAAGAGCTACAATGTATATGAAGAATTAGAGAAGAGACACAAAGTGTTTTCATTGTCCTGAAACCAAAAATTACCCTAATATACTCATGGGGTATTTTTTAACTTTTCTTATTTTTAAGCCAAAACTGAGATCAAAGAGGAATTTAGTGTTCAATCAAGACCACACTGCAGATAAAATTTAATGTATTCAAGTAATTCTAAATTGCCTTCAGCAGATTTTTCTCTTTGACATATATATTTCAATGGTATCAAAAGCTAAAACTTATGTAGAAAGAAAATTCATGAGAAGTGAACAGATGTCAAGGAGAAACAAGGCAGACCAAAAATACACTTTAACTTACGACCTAAGATTCAAACTCATGAAAAACAAGTACAACATGCATACGCTTACACATAGCTACAAAGGGCCCAAAAGCAAGTATTATGATTATGCTTTTGTTGTACCACATTTCTTTTACGTGGAAGCTGCTATACAAGAATTGCAGAATGAAACTGTTCAATTTGAAAAAAAAAAAAAAGGTATTATTTCATTAAGTATCCATCCAGGGCTGCAAATACATAACAGGTTGATAGACTTGTAGGTATGCAACTCAGACATGTGACATACATACACTTACACAACTTACTTTTTTTTTTTTTTTTTTAAAAAAGTAATTTCTCTACCCCGTACCTATAGGGATTAACCTTGATGACGACTACATGTAAAGCTCCATATTTTACAGTACCTTTTTTTTAAAAAAAAAGGTACCATTTCTGGTACTAGTCCTGAACCTGCTTTGGTCATGCTCAGCACGAGGTTCTTCCTAATTTATTTTAAATATGCTGATCAATTCCAGTTAACTTTGACAAAGCAAGAGATAGTTCGGGGGAAAGCTAATCAGTATATATTTTAACAAAAATCAGAAGAGATTTTTGAGCATCCCAGAGAATAAAAGGCTACAAAACAGCAAAGCACAGCACATCGATGTGAACCTGTAGGAAGCCTTGGCACCAAACACTTTCCAAAGGCAGCTATGTCCCAATGCAGTGGATAAGCACCTCACACTTGGGGAACAACTATTCAATTCTCCATTTAAGAAACAGTTTACAAATGCTGCCCATAAGCTCAGAAGCATGACCTCGCCAGAGGATGTTTCATGCAATATATTTCTAACCAAGTCCAATGACAGATATTGGCAGATGACTTTCTTTCACAACTTCTTAAGTAAATCAGACAAAAATCACCATAGCTTAATCTGACATCTTTTCCTATGTTAGATGAAAACTGTTCCATTTCCACATGTAAAAACGCCCCCTGCACCAAAGCATATTCACAACATGTACTTCAGGCATCTAACTTTTGGTCCCTGACTACACAGCATGATTTACTGCAATACATGAGATCAAAGAGGCACCACGAGAGAAGCAAGTTAAAACCCCAGTACTGGAAGAGCACAGTGCCTTTAAGAGAAACGCCAGAAAAAAACCCAATCCACTCTTAACCAAAAATCAGGAAGCTGCTTTTCTTAGTCACAGGTCCAAATGACAAACTGTTTCCTTCAGCCTGGCCAAATGGATCAGAAAAAACAAAATAAGCCCTGTGCGTATGGTCCCAGACACTACCTAGTTCTTTGCAGTAACAACGTCACTTTTCAAGTCTGCAGCTCACCCCAGATAATCTGTTCAGTGCTGTATTTAAAATATATATATGCAAATATACTATACCACCTGTGTGTTCTTACAAGACTTAGGAATGTACTAGGTAGATGCTTGTCTCAGATAATAACTTTTTGTGCAACTAACCTGTGAGGTGCCAGGATGACGCTGTTATGGGGGAAAATAATAATAATACTACTAAAAAAATAACTTCTTAAACCTCTATCTTTTGAGAGAAGTTTTTTTTTTTTTTATACTGCTAGATTTTTGCTGCTGTCCTTCACACCAAGGAGTTGTTAATAGACGTTTTATGAATTAAAAATTCATTACCCTCTCCCTATGTCTCCCTGCCTCCCTTCCCCACATCCGGGCTACTGCTTTTTGTCAAGTCTTGGTTTCTCCTTATCTTTAGTTTTGGACTTCCCCCCCACCACCTTGTAAATGTCCACCGTTGAAGTTTATTCTCATGGACACCCAGAAGCAAACCTCTTAAATTCACAAAACTCCAGAAAGTGTAAGCAGAACTCAACACACTTCTTGTTTTGCTGTGTTACTTAGATGCACCGAGGACATTACTGCAATCCATAGACTTGAGAGTATTACTTAAATTAAAGGTTACTTTTGCAGCCTTAAAAGTTAGTCCTGCCAATTCTGCAGGACATTTGCATAGCAGAACTTTCAGTCAAAACCAAGCTGCGTGTTTTTAAAAACGAACCTAACTATTAGATGCATTCACTTCAGCCATGCATGTATCTACATATAATTTAGAAGACATTTTTGTTACATTAACATCTGCTAGGAAGAAGGGGAACATAACAAATGGTTTTTCTCCAGAAAAGGTCTTCCAAAAGAGAAAAATAACACACAATATTTATAGTCTGTATATAAATTCATTAAATCATTAAATAACATTGCAGATAAAAAAATGAAAGCATTCTTAGCTAGTTGTGTATCTAGGGAATGGAAAGGACTAGCTTAAGGCAAGGGTGTGTTGAGGCATTTTAACAAAGCAGAGTGGGACAGGTCATAACATCACACAGATTTGTGGTAGCAAGCATGGGAACTACTTTTTATTTCATTTCCAGAGGGCAAAACCAGCACCACCTCCTCCTCTAGCCATCCTATTCCCACCTCAAAACCTGGAAAATACTAGATTAAATGATAAAAATGCAACCAGAAAACAGTCAGGATAATTTTTTATTCTGTTTCATGTTTTATTTTTATAGTCCTGATTTAACTCATCCGTTTCTTCTGTACTCATTAAGATCTATTTCCAGCTTGAAATTTTTCTTTTAACATCTTGTCCTTGGATAACAACTGAGTAGGACCATCCTCTCTCAGCCAAATAAATGAAGTAATCAGTTTCACTTCCCTGGAACGCTTTGTTCCTATTCCACATTTCCTTTAAGAGCTTTTCTACTTTATGTACAGGATGAAACAGACTTCACTGAAAAAAGAAAAGGAATGAAATAACTTTAAAGCAGCAGAACATTTAGGGTACAAAAATTCATAAATTACTATAAATTTAAAAGTTTAATTGGATATTGGAATTGCAAAAAGAAGCTCTCTACCATTGTCTGTTACTAAATTCTTAAAAATTTACTGTGAAACTGATTTAACATGTAAGAACTGGGGACTTCAGTTTTCTTCAGTGAATTAAATAGTCACTAAAATCAGATCAAATGTGATATGTAGTACATCATATTTCTGAGAACAGGGAACACAAATGTTCAACAGTGAACACTGAAAGAGATGAACAGCAAGCCCAACATCTTATTAACATGAAGACTGTGCATACCAAAGTGAGGGGAAAAAACCCCACATGCTGCCATCCAAAAGCAGAAGAAAAAGTCTTGAAAAAATAGTTCTATGGTTCTGCACTTTATTAAGCTGCAAACAACCATCAACAATTTATTATTGATTCAAAAATTTTTTCATTCCTCCATTGTAGTAAATCACATCATCTTCTCTTCCATTTTATGTACCTATTCTCATTTTCTTTCCTTCTACATGTCCTTAAAAAAGGATGGGGGAGGAAAGCTAAGAAATAGTTTGTGGACTATAAATCACCCTAAACCCTCCAGCTATTAGAAGAGCATTTTTCTTTCCTGTTTGTAGCCTCTGCTTGTTTAGCAGCCTCTGATTCTTGTTCCTGCCTTAGGCACAGGAGGAAGAATTTCTAGAGTTGCTTGAAGAAAAATGGCATTCATAGGTTGACCAGTTTCCCTTCTGCTCACAGATCTCCAAATGCCAGCAGCTAAAGCAACCAGCACTGTCTGCCTCTACAAATGGCTGCTGCTAACTAGCATCCCATATGGTTGCATCCCTGTGACAAGGACTGCCAGAAAAAAGAAAGAAGTAAAAATAATTTTTAAAAAGCTAGTATGATTCCAGGAAGGCTGGCAGAGCACAGAGGATCAGTGCGGGATCAAGCTCCATGAAAGGAAAGGACAAGGAAAAAAGGACAGGGAAAAGGGCAAGGAAAAAAGGAAAGGGAGAGAGCTGCTCTATATTGCATGCTGCTGTACAGGTATCACCCCTGCACGCTGAGCAGGCTTGTTCCTCATCTGGACAAGCTCCCCAAATGCATCTCTGTATCCTGTTCCAGGCAAGCTGGGAGAACAGTCTGTCTCTTACAGCTGTATATCCAACAGGCTGAAGAACAGTAACCAGAAAAAAGAGTGGAAAGAGAAAGTATAGCTGCCGGGAAAGCTTTTTCAGATACCCTAAAGGCTTACCAGCTAACTCATTTGTGTTCTTATCCAAAACCAGTAAGCAGTGGGACTGAACATAGGAGAAGGCACAGTGCCTTTACCAGAAACCGCACACCCTCCCTGAAAGGAAAGCCAGCAGCAATAGCAGTACACCCACCAGCAATACACCAAGTGTCCTCTGAATTGAGGGTATGAGGGTCTTGGTGCTTAGCATGGATGAATGCTTGCGAAGCCTCTGCATTTCTCACTTTCTCTATCACACTGTCACCGTTCAACAGAACAAAAACCTAGCTAAAGCGCTGTAATTTTAAGTGCTGTTCCAGGAACTCTCAGGTAATTTAGTAGTTACAGTATTTATTGATAGTATTCACTGTTGGAAGTTTTTTGGTAATATTAACTGCTTGAAGACAAAAATCTGTGGATGATAAAAAATTATAGTTAATTTAAACGGACAACAACTCTGGGAAGCTATTAAAAAATGTGCTTACAGCTAGTAAATGGCAGATTAATTGCATAACAAGGCAAAATTGTTTCACTTGCTTATTTTAAGTAATTTATGTTGATGGTTCTAAAGCAACTATAATTGCTCCAGAAAGAGATCCTGTTCTATGAAAAGTTGCATTCCACCCTCATCAGCTACTCTTGAAAAGGACATAGCAGAACTGATGAGATGCAAAGAAAGGAAAAAGAAATAAAGACTGGAAGGAAATAAAAAAAGAAGAAACAACACACCCTCCACTCCCCACAAAAGTCTAAAGAACAAAGAAGGCATGCAATTGACAGAAGCAGCAATAGCATCCAGAATTATAGCCTAAAGCTGTTTATCCTTCACAACAGATAATGTGTGTCAACATACAGGGAAATTTCAAAAGGTAACAGCATTTCAAGCTGGTGGTGGTGGACATCTTTTCTTTAGGTAGAAAATGCTTTTAGCGTAGCTAGAATTTCTCAGATTAATCGGGACTGCTGAAGCAAAACTGACTCTTTTTATGCCAAAGCATTGGGAGGAACAAAGTGAAGCTACTTCGCAGCAATTGGTGTTTTCTGAGGCATCTTGTCAACATTTCTATTCATGCTCTACTTATACATAAATTGCACAGCATGAGTAGCCATGAAAAAGAGCATCAACACCGATGTGAAGCATTTTCAGACTCAAATCAACTAGATGATTCAAAATCTATTAGAATCAGAGTAGTAATACTTTCAAGGAGTAAGAACACACACAACAAACACCTTGCGTTTTTCTTTCAGTCTCTATCTTCATTGAGATAAAGAAGAGATCCACTAATGTAATAAATCTGAATAATTTTTTTCTAAAAATTAGAGAAGAGAAAGGGGAAAAGATACTGGCTTCTGAAAGCTATACCTACATTGTCTTGCATAGACATAAGTTTAACCTAAATCAAGTCAAGCAAAACTGTCACTATTTTGTTTTGATACCACCTGAGCACGCTAAGCCTTGCCATATATCACTAATGGGAAAAAGAAATCCAATTACATATGTTACAACTAACTACTTTTTCCCCAAGAGTTTAAATTTCAAAGTGAAGAACATGTTCTAGGCAAGAATATTTAATGAAACATGAGTTAGCGGAGCAGTGATGGGAAACCACAGAAGGACACGGCAGTCCACATGAAGTACTACCTAGGGTTTTGGCACTGGTGAGTGATAAGTACAAGAAATAACCTAAAACCCCTACACATCAGGCTTCATCCTGAATAAATGTCCACTGGCAGGGTTGCCTGAACACTTAGGGTCATTCAGAAATACTCATATTGAAATGTAAAAATATCAGCTAAGCTCTAGACTGATGAGATTGTAAGCAGTACTTCAGAATCACTGAAAGTTGATTTAAAGAATTTTAAAATCAACAAGGCCATAGAAGTATTAACTCTAGGAAACGAGAAAGCACTGATAATCAGCACTGATAGTCAGACTAACATTTAAAAGCCACATCTATTCATAAGCAAGTATGCTAGCTGAACTTGGTAATATCCACCCACTTCTACATGCCTTACACTGTAAGACTAATGAGCCCTGTGCCAAACTTCCCCCAACAATACCAGTAATACGGCAGGGTTGTTTATTTGCTTCTTGTTTTGTTTGCTTGCTTTCTTAAGTATCCTTGTTGTAAATTAAATAGGACATCTGAGGCTCTGAGACAGGAAAATTGT
Organism: Ciconia boyciana; assembly: GCF_034638445.1. Classification (NCBI taxonomy): domain Eukaryota; kingdom Metazoa; phylum Chordata; class Aves; order Ciconiiformes; family Ciconiidae; genus Ciconia; species Ciconia boyciana. The sequence continues at coordinate 44,679,078 of NC_132943.1, read as the reverse complement.
CCGTGTATACAGCACATTGCTTTAGACCCTCCTAACTCTCTCAGCTAACGGTTCCCAAGTATTCCCTGTTGTACTTGTGCTCTTTTTGCAGATTTTATTTCTGTCAATTTAACAGCATCACATGCTACTTTAAATGAATTAATTTCTATCAGATTCATGACTCTGCTTGTAATTTATTTGGAATCTACTTAGTCACAAAGTAACTTGGAAATTGTGGCTGTAATTCAACCACCGAATCTGTTTTTTTTCTGGTATATATTCAACAGTAGAATTATATTTATGATACGTTTGAAATGCAAAAATAAATTTAAATGACCGATTTGTACATACTCTTAAACACATCATTTAGTTAATTTTGATACCATGTAATCTTCCCTGACATTCAGAAGTTTCTTCTTCATGTAGCTGAACACATGCATCTTTCCCAGGAGTCCCTATATATTCTCAGAATATTTCAGAAGTCTCATTCATCTTTTGGTTATTCATAAGGAACCCATACAGGCATACCAGCTCCATTTCTGGAGCAAGGTTTTAAATGTCAGTGATGCAAATATGATGCAATAACCACTATGCCCAAGCAGTTGTAAAGCAAGGTGACATAAGACCAACAACATATTAAGGATGCGCAGTTGCATGTCATTACTTGCACTTCTTATCCCCAAACCCAAGACAGTAACTACCCTGGAAAACAAACAGAAGAATTTCCAGTTCAAAGTCCAAAAGTATTTAGGAGAGAAAAGCTTCCAAACACCTGCCTTTTCTCACTATTGTGACAAGGAATTTCACAGGGAAACAGTGTACTTCAACCACCTGAAAAGTAACAATGGAAACAGGATGTGATGAGGATATTGGTATTTTCACAAAAGTTTCCAAAACAGGTTTGTCACAGTGGTGTCCATTTAAAATTAAGTAGAATATCCATTGTGACATTTCCCTTTTTTGTGCACTTGCTTTAAACCAGGAAATATTTTAAAATGAGCTACATTAAATCTGATAATCCTATAACCTTCCTTAACAAAACAGCCCAACCAACCAAGCAAAAAAACACCCACAACCCACATGCTGTAGTTTTCTAAATGTTTAAATAACTGTTCCACAGACCGGAAACCCAATCAGCAAACAAGAGAAAATGGTTAAGCATGGTGTAAAATTCACAATAAGAAAAACAGCAGAAGGCACGTCTAGAATTTCTTTCCCTCCTAGCATTTCCTCCATTCTGGCTTCAAACAAAACCACTCATGTATAGAAATACAAAAAGCTACTTGAAAAATATTCAATAGCTCTTCCCTTCTTTCAAAGCACTTCCAACTTTTCTTTAGGTGTAGGTACTACTTTACTGTACACCGTTCCTCTTAAGACACCTGATGTTTTAGTTACATTTCTTTTCCTTACCAGATCGGAAGCGCTCATCCCTCGAGTTGGTAGAACGGGATTTCTGCTGTTTAGATACGGCAGCGGTAGCTTGCGAAGAGCCTGGGACTCTGTTCTCTGCCTGCAGGGATGGATCCACGCCTGAAATACAGTTTTGTTTCAGTACAAATTCAGGTTTGTAAATAAAACATCTGCTTTCCATGCCTACTTTCTTTTACCACCCTTGACACTCATGTACTAGTTCATCTGGAGCCCTAAGTCTATACCTTTAAAAAAATCTCATATTCCAACTGCATTTTAAATTATTTAAACTAAAACCTAGCTTGATCTGATAAGCGTTTCACACAGAAGGTAAGAAACATTTCTGAATAACAGAAAAACTCCTTTGCTCCTTGCAGGAGTTCACAGTCACTTGTCATTAGGTGTTCTGTATGCCAGATCCATGCAGAGGGAGGAGAGGGAATCAATCCTCTCCCAGCTTACTGCTAGACATCAAGAGAAATGCTACAGAGATGGTTACAACTACACACTGGACTTGGAGATCCTGAAGAGACAAGATGATACTGGTCCACCTTGTAAATAAAACCTGAACTATTCTGTCAAATTTCTTTTGAGTCTAAACACAAGACAGCTAATTTGAGCAAAATTTAGGAATGTGTATATCTGTTTAATCTATTCCCATTTAATAGAGCAATAGTCAGAAGATTCACATTTTACAAGAACTCTGCAATTCTCTAATAAAAACTTTGCTGATATTAAGGGCAGAATTACTCTGTCAGCTTCAGCTGTCTAAAAGCTACTGCTCTAATCTAGGTTGGCTGGGTACTTTATACACTCATTAAAGGATTGCAGATCTTCCCATCCCCATAAAGGGTAACAAAAATAAGAGGAACTGAACCATCCTCTACTTGTTTCCTCTGCACCTGTCCAGAACAGGGCTCTAGACAGATAACCTAGAGCAGGCGCCTACCTTTAGGCTGGCTAACATTCAGGAAGATGAATCTCACCTTTACATTCTAGCATAGCAGAAATAAGAAATCAAAGGGGTGGACAGTAGCTATTAAATATTCCCTATCACTCCCCAACCCCCCAAACAAGGAGATTCCCTGCTGGCTCTTGATATGTCTGCAAGGACTACACAAATTTGAGCTAGGAACTTACACCTGCAATTTTATTTTCTCATCTCTTATACATCTACACTTAAAGTACAAAACCAAGACCTGAAACCTCTGCAGGTGGTCTCTGAGGATACACATCACGCACAGCCATGAGAAGGCAGAGGAACACGAGGAACAAAGCAGCATGGTTTTAAGTGCTGTTGTACTGTTTTAAGACCGGTGAACAATCACCTTCAGAAGTGCAATGGCCACTACATGCCAAGTACAACAGATGTAAAATTACAATGCAGTCGGAAGGGGTTTTTTGTATGAACCTATCATAAATTTATGATCTTATGTGGCTATTTGGCTTACTGTTGTGTTTAATAGTAAACTTTCCTTAGCCATATAAGATCTGCTGCACCAGGTTTACTATGTTTCTAGCCCTTATACCATATAGGGCTGAGTGTATCTTTCATTTTACTCTTTCCTTCCCTTGAGGAGCTTCTGCTTTCCTACCTGCCCTCAAGTCTTTCTAGAACTAGAAACAACATTTTCAAAATGCAGATATTTACAGAAAGCAGCTTTCACTGAAATGAAGACATCACTCAAGAGGAATCTGTGCTAGTTCCTTTGGAAGTAAAGCTCTTTCTTTAACAAGTAAGAAAGGATTCCTCGTTCTCTCATGGGGTTTCTGTTCCCTCCCCTTCCCCCTAAGTGTATATCAAGAAATAAATTGGTAATTAATTATTAATAAATCTAGCAATTATAAGAGATTTTTAAGACCTTTCAGTAAGACGTGGTCTTCACATCTGAAGTGTAAGTTTTCAAACAGTAATTGGATTAAATATACCAGTTCTACCTCAACTAATCAAAACGAACTTTCAAATATTCTCTTTAAATATAATATCCTCAGAAAAGTGTTTTATCATCTTCCTGACTGGATCAGTTGCTATACAGCAGGTATCTGTTAACAGCAGGTGAACGTGCTCCATAATCCCTTTCCCATCCCCATTTGCAGCTGAGCATTAACCCCTCTGGATGTTGAGAAGGCAACATTGAGTTAGCCATGGGTTCAGGGTGTGGGGAAAAAATATGAGCCTAAGTAATAGAAAAGGAAGGAACATTTAATAAATCACACAGATCTAAGTTTTTAGAAATTAATCCAACTCCAGAGACATGCTCCTGTCTTTACAATTTGCTATACAGAAAGAACAAACACATCCTCACCTAATGGAGTTTTCCTACTCTCCAAAAGTAAAGCTTTTGAAGTACACGACAGGCTAAGTAACATCAAATGCATTTCCCAAGAGGGGAAATGAGACAGGCCAGTAAAGAAACTCAGAAAGTGTCCTCAACGGAGAGCAGTTGAACGTGGAGCTGAGTAAGCACATGATGTTTCAACGCTAGCCAATATAAAGAGGTAACGTTCTCTGAAATACTTTAGCAGAATTCCGTTCCTGAAGGAAAAGCAAATTTAGTCTACCAACTGAATTGATTCAACACATCCAATACTAGAAGAGTGGTGAAAACACTTGAGAATTTTATTTTACATTTTAGTGAACAAAAGTTTTACATAACCACAAGTCAAGAGGCCAGCGAGATTTGTTGATCTGGAAACAGTAAACAACAACTTCATATTTCGTTAAAAAGACTGAGGCAAGTCACCTCCTCAAAGCCTGACCCAAAAAAGGAGCAGATGCAAACGGGTAATGTGGTAACTAAGGTGGTGAAAAAGAGAACAGGACAAGCAGCTAAACTGCGAGTATCCCTAAGACAGACTGCCTGTTTATCAACTTTTCAGACAACAGCACATCTACGTTAGGAAGGTCAATGTGCCAAACTTCAGGTGAGTTTTGTGTGAACTTGTCACAAGGGACCGTGGATGAAGTAGGCAACAAAACAGCAGGAGATTTTTTTTTTTGTGCCATTTTTTTCGTGCCATTTTTTTCCTCCAAAAGAGGGCTATTAGTTGTAAATGGAAGAAGAGATTAATGCTCTACTCATAATTCCTTACTCATATCTTTTCCAGTCCTACAGTTCAGTACCCAGCTTTCCAAACCTGTCTCTCTCCCTGGGCACAGTATAACCCACGAATCCCCATTTTGAACTCCCGCAGCTGGTATGTAAGCAAGTAACTAAAGAGCCTTGGAATCAGGACTCATAAAACCACAGCCAAGCCTCCTTCCCACTCTGTGATCCCATGTGCCCAGCAAAGCTGGTCAGCATAATTTGTGATCAATGACACTGCTGCATCTGGCACAAGGGTTTAGCTCTTGAACATACAGGGGAAATAAGATGGAAAATGAGTTAACTGGAATAATCAATCAGCAGATGACAAGCTGCATGTGGGATTCTTCTGAGCCACGTGCAACTTGAGCATTGCTATTTGGCCATGCCAGTACTGGGGGCAGAGGGAGTGGGAAAGAGAAGGGACCCCAAATAAGCATAAGAGTGCGTGAAAGCTTACCAACTCCAAAACTAGAACCCTCTCCTCCTCCAACACTTACAGAACAGATTTTTGTGGATCAGCATTAGGGCAGCTGTATTATAATGAAATATATATTAATGAACCTCAGAAGTTCCCTTTAAATTAGGATGAGGCACAAAATCAATGGCACTGTTGGAAACCACAACTGTGTTTCTCCACGTTAAATCTCCCTTTTCGCTTTCTCAGAGAAGGTGGTTTCATATCACAGTGAAAAAATACCAAGGATGAGCCTGAAAAACATCACTTTTTGGTAAAAATAGTAAGATATTGCATCTAACTCTTAGGCTACGCAATTATGTGCCAGAAAAATCCTGTTCCACAGGCTTGGTGAACTTGTTAATTTATTCTGGTACTATGCAAATCACTACCTTAGCCTTCAGCAAAAGCAGCTGGATAATTAGGCTAACTCCCCTCATGCACACTGAATATCTTTACAAAAATAACATTTTAAGAAATATACAGTAAAGACACTTGATCCACTATCACTGTATTTTGTCCATTTTTAACTTACCCAAAGCTAGCAAGAATGAAAAGTCGTCTTAAGGAGGCTCCTTGTTCCAATTAACTGAACAATTGCCTTCTACAGGATGAAATTAAAGTTAACATTTGAATTATAACTGTATTTTTGCATCCACTAACACTGGAAAATCAAGACTAACACTGACATTTCTAGCAATTTTGATTCATACAAGCAAAAATTATTTTACTGTAAGAGCACTGAAGAGTTGACAGTACAATGAAGACTCTTTGCTAGCATCGCTGGGTAGGATGCCTAGCTTAAGATATCTGGCATCAGATAGGCAGAGAAAAATTTCAAAAACATACTTAGCAAAAGCACAATTTTTATTGCTGGAGGATTCTCCTGAGCAACCCACATGCAGAGCAGTTGCCCTATTGCCTCTTTCATCTCATCTGTGTAAGATGTGATGTCTTAACATCAAACTCAATGGTTTTTAAAGACTTTCACCAATGTCTCAGCAAACTCGTATTTGAAACAGCTATTAGACATTCAAATCTCATTATCTTCACAAGAAGACTGATCTTGAAATTCATCTCCCAAAATAGAAATTCAGACAAAGTAATTTGTTCTAAACTAGGTTAATTTACATAAGTTGTACCAGTTTACTAGCTGAACCTTTCAAAAGTATTCTCTTCCAAGTTTTAATGGTAAATTGAAAAGTAAAACCAAAGAAGTTAAAAGAGCATGGCAACAATTCCCTCATCTCAGCTTTACTTGCATTGCTACCCAGTTATGTATCATGGCTCCAAACATCCACAGTCTGCAGAAGATGACATATCATATTAAAGAGCTTTGCAGAGAGGAGAGGGGAAGAGGGAGGCCAAAGAGGAACCTTTAGGCTCTTCGTACACTATTAAACCTTTCTGCAGTTGTTGAACTGGATCTAGAAGTAAGAAAGGAACAAAAGACGACAACCAGGTTCAAAGCACTAAAAGAAAGGAAAAGAGGTATGGCGAGGCAGAAAATAAAACAAGTGTGGGAAATTCCCGGTCTGGCTCTAGGCCAACCTTTTGGTCTGTCCAGCCCTGCTCTAGACCCTCTCTGCTGTCTCCTCTGCACCCAACACCCCGCTCTGCCCAAAGACCATGGCTAGCCATCCAGTCTGCAGCACGCTTCTTCCCTTACTGCCCCTCCACCCCCAGGCTCTTCAGCCCATCTCCTCCAACCCTGCCTCTGGTTTCCGCTCCTGCTCCATGGATTCAAGCCCTACAGACCTTCTGTTCATGTTTCTCCATTGAGGTCTGTTTACCACCCACAATCGCATAGGGCCCCTACCAAAACAAGGGAGGTTTTCACCAAAGACTGCAGTGTTTCTTAGTTCCCTCTGCCTTTGCCTGCCCTAAAGGAGAGGGAGCTTCAGGAGTTTCCTAGTTAGAGACAGGTAGTCTATAAGAATAGGTAAGGTCTTTCCTGGAAGTTTTTTCAGCCATTTATTAATGTATGCAAGGAGCAGGGGCAGGGCCAGGGCCAGGTGTGCTGGGAATAACCTCTCCTTCCCAGTTAGTACCCCTTCATACATCACGGCAGAAGAGGTGCATCATTGTGTAGCACCTTCACATGAAGTATCTGCAGGTAACCCCTTGATTTCACCATCACTAGGGTACCTCATACTCCTCAGTCTTCTCAAGCAAAGCTGCATAGCTGCGCTAATGCATACCCAGCTTATGTACAGCTCCACAATAACAATCATATTAATTCCAGATTTCTTTAAATAGAGTTTTAGATACACTTATTTCCCACTGAACTGTAAAGGAAAAAAAGCAAACTCTTCTCACAAAAATGACCTGAGATGCTAAAGTTTTACTTGAAACACATACACTGAGTTCAGATCTTCTCATAGAAAACTTAAGGCAGGAGACTAAATGGAAATTATTCCACAAGAGACCGATATCTGAGGACTTCTCTTTACTTTTTGTTCTGTGAAGCCTCACCTCAGTTATTAAGCATCCAGTCCGTACTCAGGTTCAATTTTATCATTCTTTCCTGTCATACCACATCCCAGGACATATTACCTGATGCACACATTTTTGTCTTCAAGATCTGAACCGATCTAAGCGTTCACACCTTCTGGGTCAGTGAAACTGAACAAGGGTCTACCCAATGTAATTTGTTACCCAGAATAAGATATTAGAAAACTGTGAGTTAAAAAAACAAAAACCAACAAAACCAGTAATAGGCATCATATACATGCATTATGCTTGACAATCTTCCACTGTTCTATAACATTTTCCTCTACTCCAGGAAGTAAACTTCAGCTCATAAGTTTCCACTTGGAGAAAATGAAACAATTTTAAGGGCATTATTACTTTCCATTAAAGGAAGCATACAACATCAGCAAAAAATACAAAAGCATAGAAGATGCTTGTTAAAAATTCAATTAATCCAAATACTAGCCAGGAAACTAAACTGCTTCAATACAAACACCAATGGCAAGAGACACGCTTATTTAGACGTTATGACAAGACTGGTAAGCAGAATACCTACGCGTCATTAGCTAGAACTTTTATTTCTCAAGTAGTCCATTCTAAGCAGCAGTTCAGGAGATGCTTCACAAGCAGCCCAGCTCTCCTAACGCAAGCCGATCCCACCTGTCAGTCACAGCCCAAATTAATATAAATTACAATTAATATAATTTATAAGTGCCATGCAGCATAGTTCTAATCAAAGCAGGCAGTAAAAGCAGCAGAAGCCAGATATGAAAAAACCCCGTGGCAGAGAGTCACCAAAATCAACCCTAGGAGCAGGGAACGGTGGGTGAAGCACAGCCATCAGAGGAAAATGGCTGGCTGTGCAGCACCCAGCTCCAGCAGAGAGCAACGGGACAATTCAGTCCTGGATCGTGGAAGATCCCTGTTAAAACACTCCTTGCTTGGCTGTCAACTTTCAAGGCGATGCTTGCCACATCACTTACATAAAATTCAGTTATATTAGCTGAGCCAGCAGAGGTAATACCTATTTAAGCACACTAATTAGAAAAGAAGAAAGCAAACTACCAAGGATGATGGATGTAACTACATGGCACAGCTGGTCAAAGGTCCTCAGACTCCAGATACAGTTCACCAAAACAGGCAGAAACCTCAGGGAGCCAGGTTTCATTGACACACCCAAGTAACTGGCCACTGAAGAGAAAAAGAGGTTCAGCAAGATAATTCAGGGGCATCACAGAGAAATACTGTTTCCATATTAGCAGCCCTAACGGAGGAGAAAAGTTTCCACGCAAGATGGCAGTAACCTGATGAAGATAAATTGTTCTATAATGTGCCTGCTTGATAAGATGGCCAGATTTACTTTTGAATTGGTATACACCTCTCTAGGGGCAAGAAAAAGGGAACTACTGTGTTAGGTGTTTCCACCATGAACCAACTGTCTAGATTTCTGACTGATTCAGAGAGGGCTGTGTGATGACTTGCCACCCAGGTGCAAAGGTGAAAAGTTCTCACAATGCATCTGAATGTGGTCTTGCAAAATATTGGAGCTGAACCAGCAGTTAGAGTTCATGTAGACAACAGTAAGGTACGAAAGAGGTTTTGGAGTTACAACTTGAACTGTTTAGAAAGGAAGCTGAAGACCAGCACCTGCATGGTAGCATAATCACTCCTGGTAAAAGACACAGAATTACACCAGGAGATGGAGACAACACATGCCTGAGAAAACCGTGGAACAAAATAAAAGGTTTCCAGTTAATTGAAACTGGTAAGTTTTTGGAAGAATAAGCTATGGCACAGTAAGCAACAGATCATCTAACAAGGAAGCAAAGTTAACAGTCATGGCAGACACACTATCCTCTAGCTTCATCTCACAAATTAAGATGAGAGTCCTGTCTTCTGTTTTAGAGATATCACTTTTGATGTCTCCTTCCCTTCTCTCCAAGTGAAATATTATTTTTTCCTTTACAATGCAGTTGTGTTTTCCCTTTCAGCAAGGCTCTCCATTCTCTCTGTGGATTTCTTCCCCTCCCTAAAACTCTCCTCCAGGCATCTTTTGCTGAAGCTTTATCAAAACTAATGTTCCCACAGTACTGCCTAGGAGATGATGGAGAAGAGGGACTTGTACTACGGGCAAGGGCCAGAAACACCCACATGGGACCATCTCCCGTTCCAGTCTTGCATCTCAACTTCTCCAGAGGGAATTTCAGCAGAAATACACTAACATGGGAAGGGTGAAGTAGCACCTGCACATGTTCAGAGCAGAAGTCCCTCAGCTAATACCCAACACCAATCTCCTACCCAGCACAACGCATCAAATGGAAAGGAACTGGGATTTTATGGTTGCTTTCCTTGCTCAGACAGTACCCAAGGAACTGGTCAAGATGTAGTTACTAACACTAGGTTTAAGCAAGGGGGAAAATTCTAAATGAGCTAGGAAAGTTGGCTGGTACTCCTGTCTGGAGGTTTGCTTATGATAAGCCCTTTGTCAAACCTCTCAGCTGTTGAACTAACTAATTCCTATTTGCCATTACCACACCCTTCTGCAAATATTTTGAGTTTTGCAATATGATTCTTCAGGGCAGCCATCCAGCTTACATAACCCTGTTTACATTGAAGAATAAACTCTTCCCCTGATCTGCTTGCACGTAAACCCCCCTTCCTTTTGACTGTGCCTGGAAGACAAAGTCAGTTTATTTGTTTTCAAGAATAACAAGATGAGAAAAAGGAGTAACATCTTACATGCTTTTTAATATTTTGGAGGTTGAATGACCCAAACAAAGGAAAGCCATAAGTGATAAAACTGGAGAGGAGGAAACTGCAAACCAAATCATATCAAACCTTATGCAGAAATACAGCACCTTTTATTAGAATCAGTAATAGTTGGGACAAAGTAGACAAGAAGAGGAGAAAAAAACCTTGATTTCAGATATAATTCCTTTATCATACAATTCCTGTGCATCTGTAGGTACTTCAGTTTTACCAGACATACCAGCTAGTAGAACATTTCTCTGCTTACAAAACCCCTGTTGGCAAAATCTCCTTGTATTATATGGCTCGCAAGCAATACTACCACTAGTGATACTCATGGTGCTTTAAAATTTTCAAACTGCCTTTAGAAAGCCCTCCGTGATAAAGATGTTGATGAGTAGAAAATATCAGCTCTTGGGAACATACAAATGAGTAAAGGACACTGACTGAATATTTTAGGCCTCAAAGAGCTCCTTAGAGATCTATGAAAGAACAAGCTGAAATCACTTGTCCTTATTTAAAAAAAAAAAATCTGAAGAACTATGTATTTTAATAAAAAAAAAAGATCGGCTTGTTTCATTTAAGACTATTTCATCTTAATTATTCTCCAACTTAAATATTAGACAGCATTAGTAATAGAGGTGAAAGATGTCTCTGTATGTGTTAACTTGGCTCAGATTAAAGCACTATGAAAAGTTGGCTTAACTGATACCATTGAACGACAAATGGATCTCACATTACTCAGAGGCAAGGTTTTGCTGTATTAAAAAGCAGCTATATGCTCAGGTTACCAGATATTTATAAAATGCAACATTTAGCATAATTTTTAACTCAATAAAATAACCTGTCATTGTCTGCCATACAGGGGTTTGGGGTTTTTTGCCTTTTTTTTTTTTTTTTTTTAATCCTGAATATTAGAAATAATATTTTGTTAATGACAATCAAATCAGGGATTTTTGTTCTCACTAGTTACGCTATTACTCTATGAAAAAGTACACCAGAGACAAGCAAGTCTCTAAATTTAAGCCACCAAAGGAAAACTCCAGGACAGCAAGCCAATCCTAGCTCTCAAGAAAAGAGATGCAAAGCTTCACATGGTAACAGCTTTTTTTTTTTTTTTGGCAGTAATACAAGAAGCTTGACCTAAACACCTTGGGTTTTCTGGGTCATACTTTATGCCAGGTTTCACTCCGGTAAGCCTTCTCAAAACTACCATTAATCTGGACTAGCACTTACGGCTGACAAACACACCATGTCCTGTAAGTAACAGCTCTCAGAGGAAAATGAAGACTGTGTGTTTTTTCAAGTTTATAAAGCAGAAGCATGTCTGGTTTAGTATTTATATATCTCCTCATATTTGTTTTCTTTATGTTTGTTACTCCTCACTAACAGATAAGCAGCAGTAGCACTTGCACTATGGTTAATGTATTTTCTTTCGTGATTAATCCATAAAAGCAACAACCTTAAAAATTTACTTGCCCAAGATGAAGACGGACATTTGGAACTTTTATGTGAAACCTGATGGCTGAAGAGATGATCAGAGGCAGAAGGGGTGAAACAGTAAGTTTTAATTTGGCATTGATTGTTTCTTCTTGTACCAAATTTGTTTCCAACATCTACCAAAACAGACTTGACATAAGAAAGCTAACAGGAACAGACCATGATGTGCTCTGGCGAATTACAATCGTGTCGCTGATGCAGAACAAGTCTATATTATTGGATGATTCAGTGCAGATCCACTACTGACTGCAGAAGTATGGCCTCGAGCTGAAGCAATTACCTTCAAGTCAGGAGAGGTCTCTTCTGTCATCTCAGGATTAGATGGAAATCAACCAATGTACTTTTCATGTTTGATTTTATCTCATTTCTTCTGCTTTGGCTTGGAAGTGTTCTTGAATCTTTAAGATCACCAGGTCCTAGTAGGTTCTTCCAACAAACAGTTTCTTTCTTAAGTACATTTGAAGTACATTTAAAAACCACTTATGTTGCCCAAGACAATCTCTGAAATCTTCTTTTTCTTTTCCCAGCAGAGCTCTCCCAGGATGGTTCTACCTACCACACCAAGATCTGTCTCTGACTTTCTCAGAGAATAATCTTGGAATTTATTCTTATTGTTCTCACAAATGACAAAATAGGGAAAGAAAAGCTTACACATATCTTTTGTTCTCCAGAAATACAGGGCATTCAAGCCCTGATGCTCCTGGGGTGCCTTGGCTAGGAAGAGGTCCCCAAGTTTATGAACGAGCACAGTGGTCAGTCAATCTGCAAATCCAGTACCAGCATGGAAGGCGTGCCTCGACAGAATACAGGTGCTCGAGGCACTGGTCTCATCCCACCAGCATTTGGCAACTAATCTACAATGTGACAGCTGGCCTCAAATGCTAGCATTGAGTTTTCTCAACTGAAAGCATATTTAGACCAGGAAAATCTGACTCCTGAAAGATTCGAGAGCTACGAAGAAAACAAGTAAAACAGAGGCAAATAAAAAATAAATATATATAGCACTATATAACTGTTGTTAGTATTATTATGTATAATATATAAAATATATTAGAAATATTACATATAAAATCAGTGTAGCTGTTTTATTTATATTCTGTACATAAAAATATATATTTTACATATTTTATATATATAAAAATATACATAAAAAGCTACCCTGGCCAAGCTTTTCAAACTACAGAAAACATTCGTTTTTTTAAAGAAACAGCTGGTAGGGGAGCAGGAAATTACCACAGTAGCAAAGGATGGTTCTAGAGTAATTCCTGTTTAACAAAAGGGAATGCAGACTGCCTTCAAGTGACTGACTGGTTGCTGTCAGAACCTCCCCAGTTTTTATTTCATCTTCCCCTTTGGTTAAAATAGCTTTGAAATGGTTTCAAATGTCTGGAGTATCAGCAGAATTCAGGTAATGGCATGGCAACCACTAGAAAGAAATCTACGGTTACCAACACATCACATTTGAGAAGCAATTTTCTTTATTTCACATTCAACAATCAGCTCATGACATTCCACTTCCTGAGATGAATTTTTTAATGCTCCAATGACAAATGTAACTTCACAGGTAGAAGTTAACTGCTCTCCCAAGCACAGCACCGAGATTGCTTATAGTGCAGCTTTTGGAGTTGCCATGTCCCTGGTATTGTTTTCATTCTGAGATATATCCCACATGTGGGAACACAAAGTGATTCTAGAAAGAACAGTTCCTTTAACCATCAAAAGTTTCCTGAAATTCAACAGAAAGATGACAAGGAAAAAAAGGGAGAAGGGAGTACCATATTTGCTCCCCATCAGGACAGTAGACTCCAGGATGCAAGTTCCCAAATTTCACTGTAAACACTGCTCATTTTATCATGTTATTTCTGAATCTTTTTACACCCAACCTCTATCCACATTCAAAATGTATTTTTGCAATGTGTCTGATGTTATCCATCACTCGGAAGCTTCACCTAGCAGCATGCCAGGTTGCCTACAGATATAATTAATTATTTCCTCAGAGTTTCATCTGAAATTTGGGTGCAGAGGTTGACTGAGGAAACTGATTACTGTTAAGGCTTGCTATTAGCCAACACTTTTTTACTTTTGCACGGTGCCTTTGGCTGGATTAGTGAAAGATAACACGTTTTAATTAGTATTTCCCCATAACTACATAGTTTTCTGGTTCCTAAGTGAAATCTAACATTTCTGCTAACTCTTCATAACTGCAGGTTTAGAATTTTAGAATGCACAACAGAGCCTACAGCAAGCGACTCCTGAGTACTAACATGTCCTACTTAATTTTACTGTTAATTGAAAACAAGCTTTGCAGCCACTTCTGTCTTTTTCTACTCACCAAGCCCTCTGTGGGGTTATTCAATACTGTCTGTATAATGATTTGGTTCCCCACAGATTCAGCTACACAGTGCAGTAGGAACTTAATCCAATCCATTTTACATGGCATTGAAAGAGCAGGAGTTCTCATATGATTACTTTTAACATGGCAGCTGATGAGGTATAACATGAAAAGTTAAACTTCCAGAATTCAAATTTTAGGAGTATTTGAGTATGCTTTAAGACACAAAGATCATACAACTTGTTGATTCACAAATATTTGTTAAAAGAAGATCCCATCAACTACCCGTGTAAATCTGAACGCTATGATTACAGATACCTGTTTCCAACTTCTAACAAGACAGAAGAATCATTCACCCCAAAATTGTAGAAAACCCTGTCCTCATTCAAGTCTAAGTTGGAGAAAGGTGGAGAACCTACAGCAGATTCTCAGAATGGTCACCTTCTCTCAATTTAAGCCATGTCTTTCCACAGTTGCTTCCAAACCTGTGCCACCACTTTTTCCTTCTTTACAAGTACCACATCAACATGCAGTCCTATTTAGAGTTCTCTAATCATTTCATATTTCATAAACTTACAGTAATCAAAACCTTTCATGTCAAACAATTTTCCCATTACTTCTTTTTCTACTTTCCAGCCTCTCACCAGGAATTCTATTTCTTACTTAGTACTTTCACTGCCCACCCTTCATTTTGCTAAAAACCTTACAAATCGGAAGAATTGTGCTATCAGCTGAAGTTTCGTAACAAAACCAGTAGAACTAGGTATTGATGCACTATGAGGAAGACATCAGGTTTTGTGAAATTCAAATAAGTACTGGAGAACATGAGATAAAATTAACTGGTCAGCAGTCTTTACCTTGTAGACCAACAGAGAAAAGATGACAATGCATACACTTGGAAAAGAAATGATGACCAAACCAGCCTTAGAAAGACACGAATTATTGGTCCTAGGGATGCTCAAATCACAGACTAAGAACTCTTCAAATCTAAAATGCTGGCATCCATCAGTCTGCAGAAACTTGACAGATAATGGGAAACTTAACAAATCCTATCAGGAATGCTACTGAGCATAGGATATTACAAAAAAACCCTGCAATCAAATTGTTAATGATAAAAAATTACTGCAGGCTCAAAGCCACTGGGACTCCCACACATTAATCTGAGCCATGCTGAAGCTGTGTCAATTAACAAAATTCCAAGCTAGAACTGGGTTAATGGAACATATGTCAGGAAATGGAAGTAAGTAGTTAGCTTAGGGTTTTGAGCAAACTTTGTCTTTTTGCCACAGTATCATTCTTTGTGCTCAGAGGCCCGCTCTCTCTTTTTAGCATATTAAAGCTAGATTCCTGTCATCTTAATGCAAAGCTAGGCAGAAGTGGTAGACAAATTGAGTAATCTGGTATTTCTTAGAAAATGTGGTATCAAGCAAGTAGGACAAACCATAGGATCAGCTAATTTTTGACCACTCCTTAAGATGATTAGGGAAAACCTGCCTGAACAAGGAGAAAGTTTTAAGCAGCTGGAAATCTAAAGGGACCTAGGATTCTTAGCTGAGCCTCTTATCAGATTGCAGACAAACTAGGAGACCGCTGAATTGTACTGCTAGCTCCTTAGGACATGCTTTCTTACAATTATTGTCCAGGATGTTAAGGTGTTAACCTAGATTATATGAAGTCACTTCTCTCAAATGAAACACTCCTGAACACCTCAAGTTTGAAAGAGAAGCTTCAGTGAAAACAGTTCTAAAAAAGTGCCATTAACATATTCTTCCTACTCATTTTTTTCTTCCAAATCTGTCTAATAAGTCAATTCTGTAGTTTCATACACTGCTTCAGCCGAGTGAGTTCCTGAGTGAGCAGGTTACCTAAAGAGGATATTACAAAACACCTTTGGAAATTATACAGGTATCACAGCAGGCTTCTAGAGCACACAACTGAATTTAATCAATCAGTCTAACAGCTCTGGAGACCCTGCACAGGAGTCAGTGTTGTTTCTAAGACCCCAAGAGTTAGAATATGACACGGGGCCAGCAGTATTCATGCAGAAAAAGGGAACAAAGGTGCTTTACACTGCATCCTAGCTTTAAAACTTACATTAAAAAAAAAGTATAGAAGACAAAGTGCTGTACTTTCCTAAGCTACACTTGAGCGCTCAGAACTTGAAAAATTTGTGCAAACAGCCTTTCAGTTTAAACTGAAAGGGTTGAGAGGAGAAAAAAAAAATCCCTATCAATAGAAAGGAGAGATTAAAACGAGAGACAGAAATCCAGAGACATGACTTTCTAGCAGACAGAGTTCATTGACAGAACATTTCTCATAACTGTTAATCCTCAGCCAAAATCCATACTTAGCCTGGTCTCAAAATCTTTAACTAAGCTGAGTTGGAGGACAGGGTATTTTGAACAGAAAAGTGAGGCAGTTCCTTAGAGAAAAATGGTATAAGGAGGAGAAGCTGTGGCAGGTGAAGCTAGAGCTTGCTGCTGACTGCAGTATTTATAAAAAAAAAAAATACAAACTGCTTCTATTCAAGGAATGAGCCATTTTATAGACAGGAGTTAGGTCCTGCGTGGTCTACAAAGTATTACAAATTTGCTAAGGGAAAGCTACAGCTGTTCTTAAAAAAAAAACCACACACAACAACAAACCTGGGCTAAGAAACCCCATGATGAAACACCAGAGCACAGTCTAACTGTTCAACGGCAAATACACACCATAAAACTTTTTCTAAAACACCACAACTCACCAGTCAGCAGCACTCATGAGAATAAAACTTTGTCTATCCTGCTATGAAGAGCCTCAGGGGTCACTGCATCAAGATTTCAAAAGCAAAAGAAACTATCATCTAGTTCAACAATTTGCACAAAACTGGCTGGAGATGCCCATTCCTGCTTCAAATCAATTACTTCTGTAAATATCAGGACCAAAAGAGGACCAAAATCACAGCATTAATCCCTCTGTTCTCTGATCTGAAAGCATAACACTAACCTTGTAAAATAATACCTGTAATTCTTTTTCTGTCATCTATCTCCAGTGTCTCATTATCAGTTCCACTCATCTTCATTGTCTTCTCATTTTCCCTTATCTCAACCAGAAGCTCTCAAGCTATGGAAGAACTGGCCTCGGGTTATTATACAAGACCAAAGCTCAATGGCAGCACAACAGCTTTAACCCTGAGTGATTTAAGTGTCCTAGTATAAAAATAAATAAAGTTGGGCATTTAGCTTTTGGCCATTGCAGATAAAGTCTGATAATAACGAGCTTAAGAAGTAATAGTTTATAATAAGAAGTCAGTATTTTGAAGAAACTGGGGGGGGGGTAGGGGGTGGATGGGGAGGCAGAGGGCATGTTCAAAAAAGCACACTGAAGAGCAAGAGTGATGACTGGTAAGTGTTTTCATTTCATGAAACTGGCCAACTTGCTTTCAGGAATAACTTTACTAATTTTTAAAGTTATCTTAAAGTCTTGGATGCAGTTTTCAAACTAAAGTTTGCTGACAAAAATGTTACCATTTAACATTATACATATAGTGTTAAAAAAAACATTTCAGACTTTTCTCTTGTTCTGCATTTCTCTCTAATAGCCATTTTCCACTACTAGTTAGATGCCATGTCAATCAAACACTATTAATTAATCTATTCTATTTAATGAGAACTTTTCCATTACATATTTTCACAGATTTAGCACAAAAGGTGTAACTTATATGCAGTCGCTTACCTTGAATTAGTGGTATGTACCGTGCTAACAGCTTTGCTCTTTTCTTTTCATATCCTTTCTGAGTGATGTCTCCTAAAGAAACAAAGAAATAAATTAATATTGTTTTGAACAGTTTTTAAATAAGCCTTCTCATTTTCGTGATACCTATGATTAAACTTGCTACCTTTGAATCAGTCACATTAGCAACGAAGACCTGGGCGTGTCAGAGGAATTCATGGCCATACACATACCACCCATGTAGTGCTATCTGTGCACGTATGAAAACGAGTGTCTTGGAGGTATACAACAGAGGAATAGTGTTTTTGTCTGCAGCATCTGTGTTGAACCTGGTTCTGGAGATATTTACCATAATGCAGACCACAGCACAAAAGATTTGCAGCGTAACGGAAGCCAATGAAGCTGACAAGCCTGGCTCTGCACCCTTCTGGGGCATTAGAAACGCTCAATATACCAGGGCTAGAGAGAACATCCTCTAGCCCACCTCTGTAGTGCCTTTCAAACTCTAGACCATGTTGTCCACTCTGCACTGTGCAGCACATCAGTCTCCGCTTTCAAATTCTAGGAGGTGATAATCTCCTTCTAGCACTAGTTTTTATTCACAGTTGTCATCTGATATCCTGTTTTAAACCTATACTGCAGATTCCACTGGTAAAACGTGACGTTTTTTCACGCAGACTAGAATAAAAGGAAAACTTCTACAGAAACCCAAAGTAAGTTTTTGAGACATTTCAGAATCTGTACTTCCATGATTCTACCAACAGAACAAGGTGGCTTCATGCAAAACCAGCAGCAAGCTTAGTATAAAAATAAAAAAAAAAATCCAAACACCTCCAAAATTTTATGAGCTTTGTCCATTTTCTAGATCTCAGCACAGACATGAAAACAGTGATCTCAAATAACTTAAAACCACTTCCAGCTCCCAAAATACATACTTGCTTAGACAGTGATATACTATGCGGTTCCACTAACAAAGTGGACTTTTATCCCTCCATACTTGGCAAATGCATCACAACAGCATGAAATATAACCAAGATTGAAGATATTAAAAATATCTGATTATATTTTTGAAAACAGACTCAAGTAGACGGTGAATTTTAGAAATGTAGGCCAATAATTATCTTGACTTTAATTAGGACACAAAAGTAAAATTTTACATTTAGATCTTTGCTTCAAGCACATTCTTCCGCAACATACTGTTGAAAGAGCGTATCAAAGCAAACTATGGAGAAGGGGGGGAAAAAAAAGCAGCTATGAATTACATATATATGGGTTAAGTAAAACAGCCTACCTCTGGCCATTTGCTTTCTGTCAAACCTGAAACAACTTCTCCATCCTATTCACACAAGGAATCAAAACTTAATGTCTGGAAACCATAAGAGGAGTAGCATGCTGCCTGCGTGAATGGATTTAGGTCTTGCATTTGACAGAACTCCAAGAACACTACACCATGCTATTTCTAAGGCCTCTCTGACCTCAGTTGTCAGCTGTGTAGCAAGAGCTGACAACCTGTCCCAGACCTGGGACTTTGCTGGGTATCTGTCTTTATCCTTACCAAAGTTTTCTGTAGGCAAACAGCAGAATCAAGAGTTATGAGGGCAATCCAGAGAAAGGCAGAACATGATTCACATGGGATTCATTCCCTTTGGAAATGAGGCTACAAAATTATATATAAGATTATATGCTACTAGCAACAGTCATTTTTAATTCATCCAGATGAGTGGCATGGCTGGGGTATGCAGAAGCAAGAACCCCTTTTCCTCAGTCAGATGTTACGCGGAAAAGTTCTTACTCTGTATTTTACAATGTTTCTTAGGTATTTGCCTTAATACATAAGGGTTGGTTTTGGTTTTTTATTTAATACTGTCCATAGCAGTATGTGCTCTAAAGACATTTCCTCAAACATCGACCTCCCTCCTACATCAGAGAACACTTGCTAACAGAAATCAAGTCACTTCATTCTACCATCCCCCCACAATTAAGTGAATATGCATCATTTAAAGTTACTGACAGTATGCCAAAACAAGCAATGAGAGCTTGAAGATACTGTTCAAGAGAGATAAGAAAAAAAATGCAAATCCTGGAGTGCTTCAATCATGGCAGGTATTTCAACCAAACAGAATCTGTCAGTTTTTACTCCTAAACCTGTGTAAATATTTCATATCGAATTTGGACACAAGACAGAAATGCTTTGGTTATCATTTTTCTTGAGCAGAAAATTTTTTAGCAGAAGAAATATATATATATATATATATAAAAATTCTGTTTCTATGTACGTTATATAATTATATCAAAACAAGAATGAAATCAAAACAAAACAAAAACCACAAATGCCTGAGCAGATTTGTGTGCCTGGGAATAGCTGATCAAAATGACAAATTACACTCTTTAAGCAAGTCATTTCTACAAAGAAAGAAAAAGGATAGCAAAAAAGATGCATCATTTTCAGTTACGGAGGAGGGAAAAAGGAAAAAAAACCCCATAAAATCTTATAAGTAATTTGGAAGACTAAAGCAATCTCAGCAACTTCTTTAAGTGACAAATGCTGTACGTAACAAATTTGCCATACCGCAACTTCAGCGAGGACAGTAATTTTCACAGCTCCATAAATGATTCAAGTAATCCTTAAATCAAATCTCTGCGCAGATCAGCCACCTTGCCAGGTATCACCCAGCTGAAAAGGTATGCCATGGAAGCAGCAGATCAGAAGACAGGGTTGAAAAGAAAGTCTAATTTAAACCAGAATACCTCAAACTTTGGCTTCTCAGCACATTTGGAAATTCTTTGATTTTCCTGGAATGCTGACTTGAAGAATTTTCCTTGAATCGGGTTAAGAAAAGTCCAAAGTCAAAAGCATCGCTGTCGACTTTTGCAGCCAGTCAGACCTTGCTGCCTAGGAAAGCTTTTCTTTGTTCCTTTCTCAAAAGCTTGGGGGTGGATTCCCCCTGACAACTGCTCCCCACCCCCTCGCCCCCAGAGCCTCAGTGGGATTAACCCATCATTTGGGGTTCTTCGTGATCCCTCACCTCTTCCAAAGAGAGCCGCTCAGCCACATCTGGTATGTCAGGGCCACAGCTGCTGTCATTTAGCCTCACTTTCTCCCTAGTTATTAGATTACACAAAAGCAAGATGAGGTTCCTCAGTCTCAGCAAACCAGCAGGGAAGCCTGGATAAAACTAGACACTGGGCCGAGGTGTTAGTTCTCTGCCTGGAATATCTGACATATTTTACGATATGTCAGAGGCTCCAAGAAAATTAATCTAGACAGAGATGAAAGTGTTGGCATTTCTTAAAATTATCTATAAAAATTGTTTTCTTAATTACTGCACAAAGAATCTGCCATGCAATTACCCCAAATCTACCCAGGCATGTTTTATTTCACCATGTTAGCACTGCAGCCAACAGAATCTTAATGCCAAATTAATTAATTTAAAATTACCAGCATTTTATTGGGTTTTCATGAATTATTTTTCATTGGCTATCCAATTGCTGGGTTCAAAAATTTCAACTAGCTGATTTTCAATTCTGAAAAGTAGGTGGTGAACACTGAGTAAGTGCTTCAATGCTCTTCAAAAAACACAAGAATAGGAAACAAGCACATGCTTTACTGCCTAGACACAGCTGCCATGCCTCACCGCATCGCAAAATCCTCACACTGCAAAATCCTGACTTTGTAATCTCAAGTATTTTATGTTAGCTCTACCCATTGGATAAGAATGCTTAGAAAAAGCGCTTTTTTAACCAGGAATTGGGCATATTTGAGCTATGTTGTTCATAAATAAATACAGCGTGCCTAACAGAGAACATTATTTCCTTGATCACCACCAGAAAAGGACACGCACAAGTGCAGCAGCCTGTCTCCTCTTCAGTGCGTGAACATCAAGGGCAAAGCATATCCAGTGCTGTTTCAGCTCCTTTGTAGCTTTGTACCCCCGCACCCCGGAGCCTTTGAAGGCTTCTGATGGAGAAGGGAAGATGAGCAAGATACAGACAGACACTGAACAGCTCACGGAAAACTGAGCTTGCTATGAAGTGAGCAACTTCTCCAGTCCATAATGAGTAGTTTGCACTTAAAGTCTCACTGGGAGCAGCTATAGGAAACCACACACCACACTGTGCTGGCAACAGGTCTCAAGAATCTGTCATGCAAACACTCTCCCCAAGAAGACTATGAGTACCATACAGCTGAGCATGGCTCTGTGAGAACCTAGTACTTGCTAAGGATAAGGAAATGGCTCCAGGTCACCAATTTGCAGAGGTCAAGAACAGAGACGCTTCTATATGAGATAACTGTGCATTAAATGTGGATGAAGAGAGTAAGATGTAGGAGATCTGCAAGATGAAACCTTTAAGGATTCCACTGTTTGGCCACTGGTGAGCACAGCCACAACCTCAGGTATATCAACTATTGACAAATCACTGCAGAAACTTTTGTCAGTTCCTTCAGTATCAAGTGAAAGTCAAGGGTGTGAATACTGGCTTCTGCCTGAAGAGGTGGTTCTGGATGGTTTGAAAAGGCAGGCAAGTTGCCAGCCAAAAGATAACTAAGTCGTCACCTGTGGAAAAATTTTAAGTAAGTCTCCAGTGTTTCCAGGGTCAGGTCATCACTGTATTTGAAGGGTTGGTGGAGTTGGAAGAACCAATTCAGCAGTTATTTCTAATTCTACCTCTTAGACATGCTTGGTAAATATTTTTGTTAAGTGAAACAACTCGCCAAGCTTTATTTTGCATCATCCTAGAAGTATTATAAAAGGAACAGTGCATTGCTACATGATTTTGACTTACTTCAAAGTCAGAAACAACAAAAAAACCCTGCAAAATAAATAATTACTCTGACATCTGTGATTTTTGTCCACTGCAAAAGCAAAAATGATCAAGGGATTTCTAAGAACTATGATGAGAGTCAAGAATAAGGAAAGCCAGTGACACTTGGTGTAACAGCTGGGGAATTGAAAGACGGTACTGAGGAACATTGAACCATGCAGCCAGCAGAAGAAACGCCTCAGTTTCTCATGTCATCTGTCCTCCAGAGTAAATAGTGTGCCAACCAGTCCCAAGGAAATTGCTAATAATGGAAGAACATAGGAAAAGAAAAGAGACTTCACCGCTACAAAGGCTGATGACAACAGAACCATCAATGGATGGTTCATCTCCTGTGCTAACAGGGCAAAGCTCTGAAACTACAGCTCTTTGAGGATGAAGACCGCAGGGATCATGAGCTTCTGAGTCGTATCGCACACGTGCATTGCAAGCTTAAGCGTTCTTGATACAGCCTCAGCACCAATGAGAAATCGTACCCAACATCAACAGGGAGAAAGTTCCTTGAGGATGCTTACTACTCAAAGGCTTGAAACCAATACAGGCAAGTAATACCTATAATCGGTGCATCTAACCTGTAATAAGGATGACGAAACCATCTCAACAACAACCCCTATTACAAAATCTCAAGGATGATGTTCTCTCAAACATAGCTCCGAAAACTGCAGTAAGCAGAGACTGAAAAAAATCCACACTCCTAGGAACATAACATTTATCTTTTCAGCAAGATGCATTTACAGTAGATCAGCAGGCTTCAGAAAGCCCTTGCTAATAGCAATCAACATGTAAAAGACTGAAAATGGAGAGAGCATGACAGTAGGATAAAGCTGTTTGTTCATCAAGGGGGAGATCCACAGCAGTAGCCATATGTAATTCCTGAAATGAATACTGAGTCACAATGGTAAGTCCGACCTATACTCTCAGTCATATATGATACATCTCAAGCAATGTCACACATCCCTCGTTACCCAGCTTTTTCAAACTCCAAAGCATGTCATTTGTTACAGCCCCCTGGTAGCCAATACCAGTTGCTGACACCCTGAGAATAGGGTGCGGCACTGAAATACAGCAGGATGGTTGTATTTATGCCAAAACTCGTAGTTACAAACAGGGCCTTGAGGAAGAGGAGGAGGAGGAGGAAGAGGAGCAGCAGCTCTCCTGGGTGCTGAACTCCCTCAGCAGGCATGGCCATGCATCACAGGGCATCTTCATGCTGTGGCATTCAAAAGCTGGAGAAAAGGCATGGTCAGTACCTTACCAAACAGCTATTCTCCTGTTAACACCTGATGCCAAAACAAAGACCGAGTCACAAAAACGCCCACCAAGGTTGCCACTTAATTGAAATTAACATCACAAAAATCAAGTATTATGAGGGTGTTTCCAAAGTCTAGCATTTTCTTTTGAAGAAGGTGAAACCAGCACAATTGCAACCCCTGATAAAGGGGTTGATGGACGAGCCCCCATGTAGCCAATAGCAGCAAAGAAGAAATGTTCTGTTAAGCCTTCACTCTGGGATTGCTAAACTTGTGGACGAGAGGACTAACCCCAGAGTTATAATCTTATGATCTCACACGCATGAGTACTTGCCATGTGGGCGGAAAGTGCCACACCATCCAGCAAAGGAGAGAAAGCAAGAGACATTGGGAGGTCACGGTCCTCACTGGGATTAAAGGGCAGAGCTGACGAAGTTGACTGAGTTCTTACTGGTTTGGGGAAAAAAACCAAACCAAAACCCAAAACTTTATTATCCACATAAAGTTTTGTGGACTTTTCCACAAGATCATCATACAGCTTACACTCGCTGTTTAAATACACTTAAAGGCTTGACCTAGCAAACATTTGGAAAGACGTGTTCCCTTCCGAGGCTGCAGACATGCCTCATATGAACGTGGAATCTGACAGCTGCAGGTAGTTCAGGGATGAAATATGACTTTGAGGAAAGTCTCTGAAGATGAACCAAAGATCAAAATACAAATCCTTAAAGAGAAACTGTAGAAATATTGGAAAGGAAGGGGGAAGGTTAAGAAAAACTTGCAGAAATGAAATACTCTTAAGAAAACTGGAAGTGGTTTAGGGGTGTATTTTCTCCAGTATACACACCCGTGAGCTCCAAGCTGGGCTGCATACAGGCGCGCCATCAACAGATTCTGCCGAGTGACAGTTCACAATCATTCTTACTAACTCCCAAGTTTTAATCACCACTTAAACCTGAAAACCAGAACTACTCTCCCAAACCTACTAGTGCCCATTACAGGCTTTGGTTACCTGCTACACATTCTTCTCCCAGACACCACACTTTTTTGTATAAATCAGGCAAAAGCTGAACTGATCAACAGGTGATAAAGGAACTAGAAGATGAAAATCATGACTTGCAATTAAAGAAAGAGTTTTGGACCTCCGAACTATGCAGAAGCTAACACTTGTTGCCAACCCTGAGATATGGTCTCTGGTAGGTCTGTGCTGTTTAAATCTGATAATCAAAGTGTTTTGGGGGGGAAAAAAAAAAAAATTCTTCCATAACTATCACTTAACCCTATCTGGAAATCGGTGCACTTATTAAACAAACTGGTTCCAAACTGGATCCACATCAACACAGCTCTTCTGTAAACCATGGTGGATTTTTTTTTTCCTCCCTTTTCTGCCAGCTAAGGAACCACCATTTTTTCCTGGGCAAAATAGAAGTTTACCACTGGATTCTTTCCCTAATAGCTGAAGTATTAATCAACAGCACATTGATAAACCAGCAGGACATCTCACAACTGTCTGTAAATAAGTAGCCTATTAAGTAGTGTTGGTTCTAGATTTTTTAGCTACTCATATTTTGCCCGTTTCAGTCTTAACCTTTGATTCTTCCCTAAAATTGTACCTCAAGCTATTTCCATCATTACTGAACTTTACACTGAAATAAGTGACTGTACACAGATTAGTTATGCTGCTAAACTCAGTGGTTTGGGGCTGGGTTTTTTTGGTTTAGAGTGCTAAGTACATGTTTCCAATTGTTTGCTCTTCTATAAAACACATGCTTTGCAATCATGGCTATAAAGAAGCACTTTTAACTTGTCATGTAACCTGAAGTCCATTCTGGCATGCAATTGCTAGTGAAAAGTCCCATTTTTTTTCTCCTCTGTACAACATACCTTCATTCCAAGACTCATTCTATAGCACAGTATTTCAGCCACAGCAAAGTTTATGCTCACATTGTTTTTGAAAAGCATAGAAAACTGTAGCCGCACAAGAAGTGGTTGAAGCTTTTTTTAAAGAACACTTCCTTACATCTATAAGTTTGCAAAATATTCAAACAGCAGTCCTTTATCCTGAATCATTGCTATTTTCTGAAGTAAGGGCTATCAATTGATGCCTTAATTTAGTTTGCATATGATGAGCTCAGTGAAGTGTGAAAATATCTTGATTATAATCTTTCATATTATACAAATCTGGAAATTGGATTTGTATAATTCCAGTAAAAATGGAAATAAGTGACACCTGATCATTCCATATGGTGATGCATTTGACTAACCTATAAGACATTTGATTTGGAAGATCCTGTTTTAAACATCCTGAGAGCATCAAGATGCCTTTTAAGCAGTATTAGAAGTTTAGCACAACTTCACTGAAAACGTACATTATCGGCAATTCCTAATTTGCAGCAGGATTTTCATCCTTCTGACAGAATTTAAGTTATCAAAGTACAAACTTGTCTGCATGTAAAAGTAGTAACGTGGAGGTACACAATTACTTAAATGGACACAGTTTCTTTAAACCTTTGCATACACAATGAAATCACTGAAACATCAAGCTCTAGAAACTAGACAAATATTGACTAGCTAATTGCATATATCTTAATGACAGAAAGGGAAGTAATTTTTCCAATAAGTTAGTAGCAGAAGACTTAAGTTTTCCACTTCGTGCACAACTGCACAATGGGACTATCTAGTTTACAATACCATTAATTGGCAAGTGTGCCTTATCTTGGCCTAAATTTAGTCTGATCAAGCCATCAGGGGTTTTGCTATCGGCAAAGCAATGCTAAACATTAGAATTTGACAATTCTCTTCTGACACATTTATATACCAACTTTTCACCTCAAAGTTTCAAAGCAGCTGCTAGACAGGGGCACCACTTACATTTTACAAACTAAAAAAAAGCTGAGGTGAATGAAGTATGCTGTACAGCAAGGATGAGAAAAGTCTATGCATTCCAGGTTATTCTGTTCTGCACAAATCCACACTTGTACATCATGCATATACATTGAAAGACGAGAGAGCTGCTCCTTTTTAAATATTGAGCTGCCTGGCTTTAAGCCATTATTTGCTTCATCTGCCAGGAGTCGGCATTTGACAGGGTAAAAGAAGGTTAAATAATTGGATCACAAAAGCAACCTGGCAAGTTTCCAGGCTCAGTTAGCCCAATTAATGAATTATTCTTATCCTGCTTCAGTAAATCCTTAAGCTCACTCCGCAGGGAGATAGGAAAAGCTCAAACTCTACCACTTCCCTTCTATCCCATTAGGGCTCTCTGTAGAATACAGAAACAGATTGACAGATGCCAGCTATACTGTAGGCGTACCAGTCTGACCCTGGCTCCTGCTCTTACAGTTATTTAAAAACTAGTCCTGTTTTAGATAAGTTGAGATGTTTCCTTTCAATGAAACATACTCTTATCTACTATTGCACCAGAAGGACAAATGAAGAACCATCTTCATTAAGCTCGTGTTAAATTATGGTTTGTATTTCCACGACAGATACAAGCTTCAAAATATAATACCTCCAAACATCAGGCATTTTTAAGGATGAAAACTGTTTTTGAAACACTCAATTGATATGGTTTGTAAGGTTGATTAGAATCTTCACCCAGAGGTCATAAACAAAATTTATCAAACCACATATAGCTTTCATATCTCATTATTATGTAAATCATGAACCTTGCCATCCCCTTTAACAAGCTGAGGAAAGTTATATGCACAGGGGGGAGTGGTGGAAATCATCTGGTACATATGGAACATACTGTCTGCTTCCCACAAAGGCTAACAAAAGAAGTTGAAAAAAACCAGACTAGGAGTGGTTGGGCAGATCAACGAACAGTCTATTTTAAAATTTGAGCTAAAAAATATTTTCTGACATAGTTGAAAATTATTTTGGTAAAATACAGAAATGAAAAGCTTTTGAAAGGATGTCGTATGCATGCAATGTGTCTCCCTTTTAAACACTATTAAGAAAATGGTATTTCAAAATAACCAAAATCTCAGTGCCCTGCAGAGATGAGAATATTCAGACTTTTTGCTTGTCACTTCCAAGATGCATCAGGGATACAATATGAAAGTAGAATAATTATGCCTGGCATGTAATAATCAGCTATTATAACGAATTAGGCCAGCAATAACTGTCTGAACCAAGCCATTTTAACCTAAAGCATGCAGGGGGGAGGGAGGGGGAAGATGCTTTGCTGCTAGGTACAAAGACACTTCTCTTCCTTTCACTTGGTTGCACTGACAATTTCTACTGCCATAACGACCAGGAGCAGTCTCAGACCAAACTATTCAGTGGTGTGCTGGTTTTGGCTGGGGTAGAGTTAATTTGCTTCCCAGCAGCTAGTAAGGGGCTATGTTTTGGATGTGTGCTGGAAACAGTGTTGCTAACCCAGGGATGTTTTGTTACTGCTGAGCAGTGCTGACACAGAGTCAAGGCCTTCTCTGCTTCTCACCCCACCAGCGAGGAGGCTGGGGGTGCACAAGGAGCTGGGAGGGGACAAAGCCAGGACAGCTGACCCCAACCGACCAAAGGGCTGTTCCACACCATATGGCATCATGCTCAGCACAGAAAGCTGGGGGAAGAAGAAGAAAAGGGGGGGGGGACACGATACACGTTCGGAGCGATGGCGTTTGTCTTCCCAAGTCCCCGTTAGGCGTGATGGAGCCCTGCTTTCCTGGAGATGGCTGAACACCTGCCTGCCCATGGGAAGCGGTGAATGAGTTCCCTGTTTTGCTTTGCTTGCGTGCACGGCTTTTGCTTTACCTGTTAAACTGTCTTTCTCTTGACCCACGAGTTTTCTCACTTTTACCCTTCCAATTCTCTCCCCCATCCCACTGGGGGGGGAGGGAGCGAGCAGCTGGGGGGGCCGAGTTGCCAGCTAGGGTTAAACCACAACAAGTGACTACCACAAAAGACTCCCTGAAAACTGCCTCCAAATATGCAAATACAGAAATAACCAGATATAGAAATGGGGGACCATAAAGAAAAAAAAACTTTCTAGAGTATTTTTTGCAACAACTTTAATACGCATTCCTCTCCCATAACACTGTGAAGATAAGATTATTGGCTAGATAGAATTTTCCCTGTATAATTCAGTTAAGACAAAAATCACAAAACAAAATTCTTATTTAGCTTGGTAATAAATGCCTTACATCATGAAGTCATCCCTTGCCTTGAAGAATGTGTGTATAAAAATAAAAGACAATATATGCACCATTTAATGCTGTTTGAAGCTGTTTAGTTGTTGTAACTCCCTTTCTGATCCAAGAAGCCTTTTTTTCCTTTCACATCCTCCACACACTCCTCATGTAAGGCACAGTGATCAACGAGCGAGATGAAGATATTTCAGACTATATTAAACTTCTACATCTTGTATGAAGCTTTATTTTTATGGTGCGCTTTTTGGATGTCAGTGACATTGATTTTTTTTTTGTTTTCTCCAATACCCAAGAAGTTACATCAGCTACAGATGTTTTACAAGCAACTGAGCATTTCATATTTACTAGTGGCAAAAAGCTCATATTCCTACTTTGGTAGCAACCACAAAGCCCAATAGATCACAGCAAAGATGTCGTTTAGGCACGATGCACAATACTAAAGACTGCAGCAGCCTGATTCATTAATTCATGACTACGGGAGGATCCAACTCATTAATTGGACCACAAAAATCTTTTAAAAACCCACCAGAAAAATCCCAAAACACACAAACCACAGCACAATATTCAAAATTCACAAAGTACACTCAAAACATACAAAGAGAAGTCATGTAACCTGCAACACCTAGACCATACAGAACTCAAGTTATTTTAATTTGTAAACTACGCAACTTTTTCAATGGATTTCTAGGTCTCGGTTTCAGGTTTGATTAGTTTCCTGACACATTATTACCACGCCCTCACATGCATTGCCAAACCATGCTTTTAGAGGAAAGGACAAAAGAGATTTGAAGTAGATCTTGAAGTAACTGGGGCGGGGTGGGAATGGCTCCTGGGCCAATTTTACTATGAATGCAGACACTTTGACTTCTTAAAATAAAAGGTAATATTAAAGAAAAATCTTCATCAGTATCCATGGTAAAGCTACAAAATAACATAATACAATATAACTTTTCTAGGAAATTAGACCTCATAAAAGACTTTATATTGGATCCACACAAATAATCCGATGTGATCACGAAGAAATAGATGAAGTGTTCAGAGTTCCTGGCTGAACTACAAAATGATAAACTACACTGAAAAACTGAAAAAAAAAAAAAAAAGAAACCAGCTGAATTATTCATGGAAGCATGCAGAAAAGCCAGCCAGCTGGTGCACACAACAAACCTTTCACGGCAGGAGAAAAAAACCCCATCAATCCCTATTACAACCAGAACACTTCAGCGTTTACAAGCTTGGGAAGCCCCAGCATGGGTCCCTATGATGGCTAAACTTATTTACATTTATCTCTAGTTGCAATACTACTTATTAAGTGTCTAAGTGAGGTTAGGAGCCTATACATGATCAGCAAACAAAGCATTTTCCTGAATCTGTGACTTGAAAAGTGAAAGAACAGGGCTCGTAAAGGCCTTTCTTGATTACTCACACACAGGAGCAGTGCTTTACTAGTCAAGCTTATCACACAGCACCCCCCTGCATATCTGTTCAAAGTCAGCAACTGTGAGCGCTCACAAAAATTAAACCAATGACCTCACGCCAACTTTCTGCGTAGAAGGTTGTTATCAAGGACCAAGACCATCCCACCCCACCCCAGCCTCCCATCAGTGCTGGTTATGGACAAGTGGACTGCTTCAGTCCTGCCCGTCCGCTCGGCTCAGTCATTCCTACTTAATGACCAGACAGGAGCCATCAGTTTGCTTCCGATACTAGGAAAATTAGTTCCTCAAAAGGAAGATGCCAATTTCTTTCGTATCCTTGACTTGACAAATCTTCCTTAGAAAAACATTCAGCCATCTATTTTCTGATTAACTGGAGCTCTCCTTGAACAGCAAGAACAAAATGTCATTTCTGCCAACTGCACTTTTCCCTCATTTACCTTGTTAGTTAAATGAGTTAAATTAGTTAGCCAAAGGAAAGCCAAGTTCAGTGTCTGCAGTCTTAGATGCTCAAGCCCACAACTAGCGCCCTGTTTGAGGTTGAACCTAACACACTGCTACCGTGCTGTTGCTGAGGCAGTGGCTAACTTGCAGTATTTTCTGTAAAGTTTGTTAAAACCAAAGTAATGAAACATATCATTTTTATTACATTAAGTATTGAATGCAAGAAACTTTTTTTAATTGGCTAAAAAAGGACCAAGTATGTTAGGGAGAAAAAGTGAAACAACTCCAGTAACAAAACAAAACACCACGTTTCCAGAATTTCACATGCAGTGATACCCGTAATCAAAGGC
The DNA here is from genome assembly GCF_034638445.1 of Ciconia boyciana. Classification (NCBI taxonomy): domain Eukaryota; kingdom Metazoa; phylum Chordata; class Aves; order Ciconiiformes; family Ciconiidae; genus Ciconia; species Ciconia boyciana. The sequence goes on along the minus strand of NC_132943.1, from coordinate 44,647,929 downwards.
CACAATGTGTCTGAAAAATACTCTTTTGCAGTAAAATACCCTTAGTTACCAACGTAACAATGATGTAAAAGAGGTTCGAAGAGACTTGTACAAGGGAATCTGGAAGCACCACTACAGCAATAAATCTCCTTTCCGATGAGCGTCACCATCAATTAGGCGGAGAAATAACATTGCTGAATCTATTAAACCCATTTAACATTACCAATGTATATCTGTTGTCAAATTGATCGCACTCTCTGCAACATTCTTCTGTATGGAAAACCGAATATTCAAAAACTAAGAAAATAAAGCTTAGAATAAAACTTTACTTGGTTCCTGATTCATATCTACTAGAAAAGTTCCTCAACTATATACATCTTTGGTCTTGTCTTTTCAGAAGTCCATTTCTTTCATTTCTGAAATAATTTAAAAATCTACATCTGTGTATAAGCCACTGAGTAGGGATGTATCACTACTCAAACTGTAGCATACACTGAACACACCACCTGCTGAGAACAACTTTTTCCTGCCAAATTTACTTTCAGACAGTTCACTTCCAAGCGACGCGGAGAGCCAGCACAAGGGGTCAGCAATCCTCCACGAACAGCACTGAGGACTTTGGTGGAATAAACTGGCCCAAGCAGGTTTTTCAGCCATCATTGTACCCCAACATATTCTGAAGCACTGCCATGGGCTTAGCTGCTAAATTCCATCTTAGTTACTCAGCAAAGACCTACTTCCTTATCTGGGACTGACCGAAACCTAACACTTACTTGGTAATTTTATAAACGTAATATGAAGAGCAGGTCAGGCAATTTCACCTGGTTTTTATTCCAGCACGTAACTGATTTTTATTTTAACAGCTCTGGTAACATTGTTATTTAATTTAACAACATGTATAGCCCAGCCTTTGCATTAATAAAATTGAAAGTTTTTTAATTGTATAATTCAAATCTACTAATGCATAGAGTTCACAATGACAAGGCAAAGAACACCGAGACTTCAGGAAATCTACCTCATCAACCCGACCAACTACTTTGCTATGCCTGAACAAACATTTGCTACTCATATGGTGTGCAAAGTCTGATTCAAGTGAACTATTCTGTATTTCTTCTTTGATTCGAGCTATTTCTTTATTAGAGAAACATGCTCAGTGGAATCTAATCCCCTTTTAGAAGCTTCAGATGAGCGCATTAAATTGCAAAACTAAAAAAAACATAGGAAGAGTAAGGAATGGACAGACAACTCAACTAGTCAGACAGGAAATCAAAACTGGGGGAAAAAAATCCACAATAAACTGGCACGGTTATCTTTGTTTACTGATTATAGTCTACTTAAACCCATGTATCAGTTTCTTCTTGCCTTTCCCTGTCACTCCCACTCTCCACAAAACCTTGATATATATAAGTGACTGTCATCAAGAACTACATCAGCAGTATCACCTTGAAAATTTTTCTCAATGCAAACTTTGAAAGTGTGGCTCCTGCTAGGAAGAAGTTATTGACTTCACAGGGAATCTAGCAAATAATTACTGTTCTCTAAGTATTGACACATTTTATATATTTGCTCAAATTAACAGATCAGACTCAGCCTTCACTTGGTTGGAATGTGAATGGCAGCTAAAAGACTAATCTAGAAAACTAAAAAAAAAAACCCTGAAGTTCAAGTTAATTCCATCTATCAATTTTATTCTGCTGTAATCTTGTGTTTGCTATTCAAGAGTTAGCAACTCACACAAACACAGCATATTTAAGTGCTGGAGTTATGACTGCTGACCTGCTTTTACACCTTGATATTTCAAAGATTAACAAAACCAACTCGTATTGAACTTCAGTTTAGTAAGAACTACCCCAAAATGAGGGATTTAATCATTAAGACAAGAACACACTCCTAAGCTTACAAGACCTTCTCCCCATCCCTAAGCAAAAACAGGTATGCAACTTTTTATTATTGACACACGGGCCCTTAGCTATGTTCTCAGTATTGGTCAACACCATACAGAAGGTTTATCTAGTTACATACTCTCCCTAATGCAGACCATTATGTTGCACTGAGTTTCAATTGCAAGTTCAACAGTTGTACTTGAACAACAGCATCTTTACAAATACAGCTCACCCTGATTTCAAATACTCTAAGAGCAGAAATGTTGTTCCAGTATTTCCTACCACTAAAAAATGTGCCCTTACTTTCCATCTAAGGTTATGTTTCCAGTCACTGCTTCTTACTGTTTCTTTCTGTGACAGCTTTGAGAGCCCTCATCACCTTTGTTTTTCACATAAGCACTAACCAGCCTCCTGAATAAACTCAAGTCAATGCAGCACTACCAAGCCCAATTCCTTAACTTATTCTCCCATTTCTTTGAGTCCCCTCCATCTTTCCCAGCTTGCAGGCAGCAGAAGCAAAGAGATTCCCAGTAGCAGATGAACACGTTACTTTGGAAAGCTGCTATAACCTATTCAAGAGCTCCACCAACACGTGCAGCGTTGAGCATCATCTTGGCCAATGGTTCCCAAACTTTCTGTGGCTGTACATTGAGAAAATGGACAAAGCTCTCGGGCAGGACATTCAGCTCCTTGCACCTCCTGCCCCTACTCTCTCACAGCCATTTCCTCCTCTTGCGCAAATGATTTTAATAGCACTGCCACTGACATCAAACTACAAATATTAAGCAGGACCCATTTGATTCCATCTGAAGCCACTCGGACATTTAACTTGTTCGAAGCTTGCAGTCTTGAGAGCACAGTTTGGCAGTACCTAAACTTACCGGTATAGAACCAGCCTGGCCAAGCTCATGCTTGTCTCATGCTCCGACATTCCTCAAATTGGAGAACCACTGTTGTATGCCCCAAGACTGCACAGAGAATCTGCATCAACTGATTATCCACCACTTCGTCCTATTCTTTGCAATTGCTGCTTCCCAGAATATAGCATATGGGTTCTGCCCTACATCCTTTGATCCTGTGTCCCTATATTTGATGGCATTGCCTCTAAATCGCCTTACCAAGCTACTTAGCTATTTACCTTTACTTCTCCCAATGGAATCTAAAAAGTATTCAATTGCCAATTGCTTGAGAAAAATAAAGTGTCTATAATTGGGCCAAACCTGGAAAATCTACTAAAAATGCTGCTATTCAGGACGTGGTCATATTTATAATTCCATTTTTAAAGTCGTATCATTAGGCTGCTTTTAAAATCATTCATAGTGACTTCTAATCTTCCTAGCTTCTTACTATCACATCACAAACTCCAGTATCTCTTTTTTTTCAGGGATTTCCTCATGGTAGCTATTCACTATTTGGTCCATACAAACCAGCTGGATTCTCAAGTCCTCACATAGGCCTCATCCTGTCCTAACGCTCACCTGCAAGATGCCTGTGTTACCCGATGCATCCTAAGTCGTTCCAAATCACCCATTTAATGGTTATCTCAAAGCTGTGGAGGGTTCCTTGTAAGCTTCCCAAGTCTTTTTCCTCCATCTCTCAAGCTAAGCCTTCATGAAATAATTCCTCTCTTCCCACTCCTTCTAGAACTACTGAAAAATTAGCATAGAATCAGAGAGTAATTCAGGCTGGAAGGGACCTCAGGAGGTCTCTAGTCTGACCTCCTGCTAAAAACAGGAAAAGTAAGAAGTCAGACTGGGTTGCTCAGGCGTTTACCCAGTTGGACCTTGAAAACCAGAACAGAGACTGCACGGCCTCTCTGGGAATTCTAATCACCCTCATGGTGAAAAGGCCAATCCTAATCCTTCTCCTTATATGCAGCCAGACCTCTCCTGCTTCATTTTAAGTCCATTGCCTCTCATTCCCCTGCATGCACCAATCTGAAGCGCCTGGCTCCATCTTCTGGACAATCTCTTTGGAAATAAGGGACACCAACAGTTCAAAGATCTTCTCCACTAGCATCTTCCCCCCTTTTCAAGGGCTCTTGCATGCAAACTGCCCTCAGTTGCTGATTTAAAGTTTTCTCGCCCCAGTGGACAAGGCTTAACATTCTCAATTACAGCTGAAAAAAGGCATACAGCATCTTCTGTCCCTTCCCTATGTCCAACAGGGAATTCCTTTAAGTACTTCTGCCTTTCCCAAATTATTTGAGAAACATGGGATTTCGATACGATTATGCTCCAATATTTCTTGGGATTCCTTTGTCTTCAATATAGTTATTCTTCTTTCAGTCTCAATGGCTCATATTTTTATGATTTTTTGATGTTTCTGTGCTCTGAACCTGGGAATGACAGCATTTTTAACTACAGAGAATACCTCCTCATCCATTCTTCTAGTGTTCATAGCACTATTATCTCACCTGCCTCCAGTTATGCAAAATAAAATTGCTCTAGCTATTACAACCTGCCAAATTAAGGCTCTGGTTTCTTGGTGGCCAGTTTCTTTCTTTCTTGAGTCTGGGAAACAGGTCTTTCCAAATAGGGTTGGAGAGAATGATGACTACTTAAACAGTTCTCTGTATTGTCAGATCTTGTTTTTCCAAACCACAATGCTTTCTTCCAGCCGAGCCACCAATACAAGCCTCATACACAGAAAGTCTGGCTTCAGGTCAGAAAGAGAGCATTCACCTGCTATTGATCAGCGGAAGGAGATCAATGCAGCATCTGCATTACAAAATCTTGTCTCAAAAGATCGCAGACCTTCTCTCAAGATACACTTGCAGTTTCAACAGCAGCAACAGGCAGGTAGATCCTCAGAGTCAGCAGGTACATAACAGAAGAGGACAAGTTAGTAGGTACGTAAGTTCCCAAGCCAAGGCCAAAGGATACCAAGGGAAATAGGATTAAAGAAAACAGATTTCTCCAAGTCTGGTCACGCAACACACCTACGCTAATTTAATAGGTTACTACTGCTGAAAGATGTAACTCTGCTTATAACTCCCAACCATTACACCCTCCCATACAGCAGCCATAGAGCTCATGTGATCATAAAGTATGCTCAATTAAATCACTAACCTGGCAAGGTAACAAACAGCCAGACCCATTCACTTTGTGCCAGGTACGTTTTCTGTTCAGTTAACAAACCGAAACAGCGCTCTTTTTTTTTTTTGGCACCAGCAAGCTGTTAGATCTTCTTATTTCCTACAGGGTAACTGGGTCCTCATTTTCACTTTTGACATCTCCATACAAGGAAATATCAAGAAAGTACACAGAAAATGTAACTGTACTAGAACAGCCATGAGTGTCAAAGCCAGGCAACTCATTCAAGAGGTCTTCCTTTTTCTTCCCTCATACATGTGCTCTCTCCATCTTCTTTTGCATCCTGCCCATCTCCATACCATACAGTTTTATCTAGAGCTTATGACAAATTTGGTGTGCATGTTTGGTGCTGTTATTAATGCAAGTGTTGTTGAAAAGACCCTTAAGTGTGCTGAAAATCGTTTCAGTTCATTAAGAGGGTGGCTGAGCAGGGGTGCAGCAGCATAACTATTTTTCACCTTGGCAAGCAGGCAAAGGGTGCGGCTGCACAAGGCAGGATTGCAGCTTGAAGACACAGACCTGCCCCCCTTCAGTGTGCTCCAAGCAACTGCTTCTGCCAGAGCTCTGCACCAGCTCCAGCACTCAGACCCCTCCAAAACCTGGGTGAGATTAACCCAGGAAACAAACAACAAAATCTTAAGGAAACAAACAACAAAATCTTAAGGAAACAAACAACAAAATCTTAAGGAAACATGATTCCTAATCACTTAATCACTTGGAATCTCTTTATTAAAATAAAGAGATTGCAAGCAATTCCTTTAAAACAGTACTCATCTATGAACTTTTGAAAGTTCATGTATTTGATGCCATAAGTGAAGCCTAGTACAAAAAACCCCACTGTATGCAATGCTACCCAGTACTAACATACAAAGTCTGACTGCCCAAAATGCAAGTTTAGACAAACATTAAAGTCACAGAGACAAATATGGGAGTTCAAAAATATCAGACTTAAGCTTGTCCACTTAATCCAATGCAGTCCCTTGCGTGCAAGTACTGGGAAAATCTGCATGACCACATTTATTTTTCAACAAGACCTCTGACTCATCCAGTGCACTGAAGAGACATTGTTCAATGAACAAAATATTGAATAGATTTGTGTTTTGTTTTTTAATTCTTTTGCCAAAATAGAACAGGCTTCAGAGTGCAAAAGTACATGAACAGGAAGGTCATGGTTGGGGGTACTTGTGAAGGACTTACTAGGCTGGCACCACGTGTTCAAACTTTTTCATCCTAAAATAGAAACTCTGTATTTGTTTATACTCAAAATCACCTCGTTCAGGTATGTTACGGTATGAAAAGCCACCTGATCGTAAATTCAGGTTTAGTCTGAGTGTGGATTTATTTCAGAAGTCCCACCAAGATCCCCAGCAGCGCCTCTCGTTGGTGTTCAGAACCTGATGAAGACGCAACAACCCGTACAATGTTTGGGACTGGATGCAATGCAGAAAGCAGGACCACACAAGAATTTAAAAAGGGAGAGAGATGGCACTGCTTGCACAGAAGTCGATATCTTCAAAGATCTGAAACCTGGATCTGGTTTCACCTTGTATAACCTGTATTCAAATAGTTTCCAGATATTTGCAGAATAAAGCGATCTACTGATAAGTTGTTTTCTACTCAATCTCTTGCACTTAAACTGAAGAGATTGGAACATAAAAGTTTCTATATGGGAAACTCATTAGCAGTGAAATTATCCTAGTTCAAAGCAATAGATTTTGACATTTGCCTGCAAAAGCCTTGGCAAATCTAAGGCACCGCTGACATTACCCATCCAAATGCTGTGTCACAGAAGCATTTTTTCAGCCGATTACAAGGTTATGTTTAACAGTAGCACATCAAACTACTTAATGTCTAGACCCACTTTAGCAAATCTGTATGTTTCAGAATAAAGATAAAAATGTCAGAGGATCATGCTAAAAGGCTGCTTGCTTTTTCCTTCAAAGTAAAAGCAAATGGGCTCCCAGGCAACATAAGCGCTCATGGACGGGGATTGCAGATGATGAAGGGATGAATGGCAGCACAAGGGAGAGGGCAACGTAAGGTAGATGACATCCACTCCGTTTCATGTCACAATACTTGCTCCATCTAAGCTTACTCAGCAGGCTATTTGAACTCCAGAACAGCAGTTCACTTATTTAAAAAACAAACAAACCCACCACATCTGTTTCTCAGAAGTGCTTATCAAAATGATTTGCATTTTATTATTTCTTAAGTAACCAATGAAGTCCGAATACTGCATTTTCAGGAAAGCACTACAAAGCTATACAATCAAGATTTACTTTTTATTGTCACCAGAAAGGACTAAGGCATAGCCATCTATCCATACAAATGCCAAAAATGGATTTTTCTGCCTGAAAGTTATGAATCTGTAGTTATTTTCCCCCCAATATAACAGTCACTACACAATACACAGTTAGGATTCAACACCACCTCTTATGATGGTGACTATTTAAATTACCACCAAGACTTTAAAGATTTCTGAGATAACAAGTGAAATGCACTAGCATTTTTAAATTGACACCCCAAATCATGTTTAAATTGTTTGAATAATTGGTTTTAACATTCATAAGACAAAGCCGCTTCTGTTCACGAGAGAGAAATGCTTCAGGGCTCTACAGTATTTTGGACTGGAATAAAGAAGTCCCTACATTGCTAACACAAAAGATACAGATACTGTTAGAGTTAAGGATTTCAAATAGCTATAATTAGTCCCTTCATTTTGACTGATGATCAGAAGACACATTAATGGCCTTACTGCATTTTATAAACAGCTGTGGAATTTTAAATCAATTAAATACCCGTTAATCTAATATGTAGAAGCTGCTGACGTGACCTGTAGAAGTTTCACTTGCCTTGCCCATTCATCTAACTTGATTAGGTTTCTCAAGTTGCACAGTCTCCTCTCTCCAGTCTTAATATGAGGAAAAAAATTCTGCCAGAGCTACTATCCACTTATCTACCATGACTTTTGTTAATTCGTGAGAGCATTTCGCTTTTTACTCCTGGAAAATTTAGACTCTCCAGAGGTCTGCTAAGAGAGCGGCAAAAACCTATGTCCTGAGTTCCCATCAACTTCCCCATTATCCATTAGCTTGACAGATTTAAATAAATCTGGAAAGTAGCCCAACACAATTTGCTCAGAGAAGGTTAGGCAGTATTTTGATTTTTTAACTCCTGAAAAAAAAAAAATCTGTTTAGTGCGATCTTTGTAGTACTACATACATATATTTGTACAAGACTTCTCTTTTGGAAACACAGCTCCTTCTCCAATAAAATTATCTTGGTATACCATTATTAACAGCTCAATTTTTCAGCCAAAATTCTGCAATTTTAAACTTTCCAATATCCCCAATCTGCAAAGCTTTCTGATTTTTCCATGTGTTTTCTTAGTATGTGCCTTAGTATGTATGAAAACAACTGAATCCCAATAATCCTATATTCTCTACAGTTTTGTGACTATATCCTCCTGTGTTTCAGAAATGAGATGCTCCCTTTTTAGCTTCTCTCAGGAACAAAGGCATCGTAGTTTTCCATAATTATCTCTTCAACTTTTTCAATGCATATGACAACCCATAAACCATGGGTTTAAAACACTCAAAAACTGACACAAGTGGATAATAATTTCAAAGCCTCATATATTTCTATTAGATACTCAAGTGTTCTTTCAACAGCTAAACTGATTTACTTATAAATTTAGAAAGTAATTTTAGTTCCCAAATTATGCGAGATATTTAAGGAGTTTAATATTCTAAAGCTTTTACAGTTGCTAAGGTTCCCTCCCCCCCGATATTCGAGAAAGCAACATTATTTTAACTTTCCTCACAGAAGAAGAAAGACTGAAATCAAGAAATTCTGATTACTCATGTCAGCCATCAGCAACATCTCTGAAAAACTCTACAATTCATTGCAACTAGGAAAGAAAAAAGAAAAAAGGAATTTCAAAGTCAATATTCTGCATGCAGATTTTCCTTAAGGTCTTGTTGGTACTTTCTTTGTTGTAAGCAAGAATAAAATTCACTACAAAAGCTACCAGTGAAGTCCCTTCCTGCAGAAGCTGGAAATCAGTAATGTTATTAACATGGCATCAAGATCCAGTGAAATCTACTGGAAACACCAAAAAAAGGTTAAAGACATCAATGTGACATTCTTCTGTCAAGTGAGAGATTTTATATTTATTTCTGTTTTTAGGCCTCACTTTCAACAGCCCTCAGTCATTAAAGGACCTGCTGCTCAGAACCCCTCTAATAAATTCACATGTATTCAAGACTCTTCAAGAAGTGTCATGTGAAAGCCCTGACATCAGAAACTTCCTTGAAAAACCTGAGAGAACTGAGGTGAGCCAACATTTGTTAATTAGCACCTAATTAGGAACTAACACTAGGTTAGGAACTAACACAAGCTTGCTTCAGCATCCTTTCTGAACACAGGTAACTGTTCTCCCGGTAGAAGCACCACTGGCTCTCCCTGTGAACGTGTAAACAGCAACATCCCGAGGTCTTCCCACGCTGTTTTCCTGGCTGTTTGTAAAGTAGTAGCCATCCGTGCAAAGGGCTTCCTTGTGTCCCAAGCTCCCATCTTCCTCGGGTAGCAGAGGACTGCATTTGGCAAAAAGCTGCAGCTTTCTATACAGCGCAAACAAAAAGCATCTCTGAGGTCCATCTGGGAACATACCCCTGCACACTCTTGAAGCCCTTTCCTGCCTAAGATTCTGCAAGCATTTAGTGTAACACAACAAGCATTTTTCAGAAAGAAAAAGAAAGCCTATTTGGAACTGATCCTGGGAGGAGAAAGAGATAAAAGAAAAACTTCTTAGCTAACACTAGCAAAGAAACAAAAACTTCTCCGCTTGCCATGTTTTAAGCTCATCTCCAGCTGTCCTGTCACCTCAAGTCAGAAAGGAATAGCATGCTGCTAGATTTTCCTCTATGCAGTAGAAAAAGAAAGTAGTAGACAAGAGTTAGAGCAAGTGCCAGGCACTGGGCAAAAAGAATTTATGCTGAGCAAGCATTGAGACACTGAAGAAAAAAGAATTACTATTTGGCAAGTAACCAGGAAGAGCCTTTTTACGCTGAGGGTGGTGAAACCCTGGCCCAGGTTGCCCAGAGAGGTGGCAGATGCCCCGTCCCTGGAAACATTCCAGGTCAGGTTGCACGGGGCTCTGAGCAACCTGATCTAGTGGAAGATGTCCCTGCGCATTGCAGGGGGGTTGGACTAGATGGTCCCTTCTAAAGGTTCCTTCCAACCCAAACTGTTCTATGAGTCTATTCTATGATTCAATTCAAGAAATAACTGGAATAACAGTGCCTCCTGGTTTTCTCAAAAACACCCCACTTCAATTTCTTCAAACATTTTCTCTAGTAAAAATACAAATTTATTATTTTTTTTTTAAGGGTCATGCCAGTCAGGTGTAGAATGCACAAACTGGCAATTCAACGAACAATTTAAAAATACTTGGATATGCTTGGAATCAAATAAATCACTTATATAGAAAAACAACTTCAAAAACTGAAGATGAGTCTCAGTAACACCAATTCCCATAATGTTGGTAATTGGATTTCTTTTAAACATAAGTTTCCTTAGTCTTAAAATACAATCCACTTGCATTTACCATTAAACACTTAATGGCTTCATTCCATTAAATGCATATTACTTCATTGCTATTAAAAACATCTACAAATCCATAAAGCTGCAGAAGTTACTATTTTATCACCTGGTTTATCATCTGAAGGTAGTACATCAACATGATCAGTTTTGGGGGTTTTTTCCCCCACTCTGGTCACAATGTAGAAGTGTTGTGCTTACAGAAATATCTGTAATTAAAATAATCCGAACCACACTTTGCCGAAGATACTTCTACTAATTACACACAACAACGTTATTTTCCAGTGAACAGTCATATTGTCCTCCTAGCACAAAACTGGTCAACGGTCTTTATACAGCATCAGTTAACAATTGTACTGCAGTCATTCCACCAAATACGATATCCAGCGACAATTACTGCAAAATAAGTTCTCAAGTTTTGAAGTTCAGAATTTCCCTTATAAAAGGGCATTGAGAACCTATTATCATGTGAGGAACACAATTTTGATATCATCAGTACTGCATGAGTCATCAATCTATCCAACAGTACCCTTCAGTCACCACAGGGAATTCTCTCATACAGATTCATAACCTCTCTTTATTTTGCATTGTCAAAACATTGCTTGTTTTAACACAGCAAGGCTATCTCTTGTTACGATTTAGCCAATGTCACTTTTATTTTCTCACTATCACCAGTTACGGGCTCAGTGAATAATAGCCAGTGATGAAAAAGACATTGGGGGTCAGCAAGGAAAGAATGAATGGCTCACAGAATACCTGCCAGGCATGTATCTTCTTAAGGAAAGTGTCTGAAGTTATAAGACCGAAGTTATAAGACCCCCAGTTATCCAGAAGGGGTCTTAATTCCCCCCCTTATCCAGAAGACCTTATCCACCTATCATACTTTTCACTGCAGGACATAACCATACTGCAAACGTGACAGAGAAATGGCTGTTGAGCTTCATGCACTGAATCATGCTACAAGAGATACCACCTACCTCATTTACAATCTTTGATCTTTATTATTAAAAAAAATCCATGTGTGCATAACATAAAATAACATTAAACGTATGCGCGAATGCCCGTAATTCAGTTTATTGGGCTTCTCAAACCCAATACAGCAACCAACCCAGCAAAGCATGATTGAGGCACTGCAGAGTACAGCTCAAAGTTAACCATAAAGTATCTATTGGTTCGCTTCACTACTTACAAATATCCACTAAAGAAAGGTAAAGCCACCAAAAAACTCATGGGTTATCACTAGCGCTGAAGACTTTGGACAGAGTTGGATAAAATCAAGAACAGGCTCTTTACGGTCAAGAAAAATCTGTTTGTAGCACAACAGTGACCAAAATGGCCTAACCACAAAAGGAAACAACCCAAATAAATAGTAAAAGCAACCCTGATGCAAGAGCTTGCCAAGCAGAAGATGCAATGAAGTGCGGTAGGGCACAGAAGACACATAATGATCACAGGAACAAGTTGTCACATATTAGCTATGCACAAGTTTTGTGTATTTAAAATTATTTTTTCTCCTCTGGATGCACGCCAGACAACACTGGTCCTGCCAGGGGAGAAGGATCAGCAATACAGAGGTTGTATAAGTACCTACTCAGCCACTGAATTTGTCAAATCTTATTTATATAGCTTCCCTTTAAAAAGTACAAGACTTCATTTATTTCTACTATCTACTATTTACTGGTTTTCACTAGGCATTGTGCTCTTCTTCCTCTGTCATCTCAAACCAGCCTGTAAGCTACCTTCATCATCACAACTATCCTGCTATGATTCTGCAACACATAGACTTACCTCAAAGTTTAAGAGCCACACAACTTGCTGGGGCAAAAGTAATACATAGCAGGATTTACAGACAGCCATTTTATTATTTAAAATATTATTTATAATCTTAACAGTAGTGTAAGATTAGAATATCGAGCCATAGCTACAAGCAAATACAGAATATAAGGGAACCCTACAAGCAGAAGTTAACAGCTTAAGATGGACAGAAACTCTCAGGAACTGGGAATCGTGCCAATGCCTCTGCTACAATTGGTTGTGCTTTTGATTATTCCAACTGATTATTCCATTTTCCAAGTAAGAATTCATACAGCTAGTCCGTAAGTAATTTTTTGTCGTCACCTATCCTGGAAAAGGAGAACAAGTGAAGCTCCCTCTGCATCATTCAGAACCTGGTAAGATCTGTGGCCTGTTAGCCAAGCGCGTCTCAGAGGCACATTATTGACAGGGTTAGAAATTATTCCAAGTGGTTCTGGTTTCCTTTCTCTTTCTGCTGGAAAACTATGCATGCACAACCTTCTATTATTAACAACAAGGTAAAAAAAAAATATTCACTTTCACTGAAAAAGGAAAGGGCGATAACCACAGTGCTACCTTTTCTAGACCTCTATGGTCTCTGGAGCTGCCCCTGCCTCCTGCAAACAGCTCTATTACAAGTATTTCCAGCACCCAAAGCTTTTCTTTCAATTAGCAGAACCTAAGCATTCTGAAGGACAGCTGAAAAACACCTTTTGTTAGGAAGGGAAGATTCTCAATGGTCAGTCTCAGGCACTGATAAATTTATAAATTGATGTCCTACAGAAATAAAACCAAACCAAATCAGAACAGTGTCAATATCTGCTAATAGCCAAATTTGAAGAAAACCATGACTTTGCATTATTTAGGCAATAGTTGCTGACACATCTAATCCTGGCATCACAAGTTTGAGAAGTCTTGAAATACAGATATAATTTGTTCTAACCACTTAAAGCTAATCAGAAGAGTGTTGCCTGTTTAAAAATACCCATTTCCTTAACACATTTCTTCATCTGTCACACAATCACATTGGCCACTTACTACGGTAATGCTTTTAAACAGACCAGTTTACTGCATTATTCAAGAAAAGCAACCCAAAACCTCACAAACAGGCGGGAGTAGCTGGAAAGGGAGCACAGGGACAAAGGCACACACCATCTCTACTACTGCTCAAACTGGCATGTCCAGCTACGGTTTCGGATTTGGCCACCACAAAATATATTGTTTCTGAGTTTACCAAACTGCTCAAGGGAGACAAACACAATCAGCAAAAATACAACACAAACCCACAACAGCCAAAGTAATCCTTACCTACTGGAGTCTTCTGGGTAAACTGTAAGTGTAGCCCAAAAGTCAAGTGAGACTATGTGGAGTCAAACTGGGAGGAACTCCAGAGTGAGAGTTCTCTACGTGCAAGCTTATCTAGCAGCAATGCGCTTGCACTAGAGCGGTGGGGGGGACACGGGACGGGACGGACACCTCTAGCTCCTGCTTAAGGAGTGACTCTGGGTTCATCAGCTTGACTGCTAAGAAGTTTCAAGGTCATGAATTTTACTATGCACATGTATAACCCAAGGGCAGTAGAAACAATGCGAAGAGCAAGAACGAGCAATCCCAAGTACAGCCATTGTAATTCACACAACATGTACTACAACCTCAACTAGCTGGTTTGTACAGTTTAAGTTTCTTAGTGATTGTTACTTAGTAAACGAAAACTTAGACAAAAAAATTAGAAAAAGATGCCCAAACCTAAATTCTTGCTTTCTTCAAATATGGTTTATGGGGAAAAAAATAAAAAAAAGGGAAAAATCTTTACTGAGCTCCTATCTCTGGAAACAGTGAATGCTCTTTGCAGATGGAAGTAATTCCCACCAAATACAAATTATACAAAAACATTTGTAATGAGAAACTTAAATGTTGTTAAACAAAATGTAATCGTAAACAAACATTTTTCCCCAGTGATCCTGAATGTCTTTTCCTAACCCTGCCTCCCAGTGTGCTTTAATGACATGAGATGTCTGACATGCTTTCTTTGCAACAAGTTCCTGCATTTTCTTAACATTTCTTATTCCTTATAATGTCAGGCAGAGATCTAACATTGTGGGACTGTTACAGAATTCAGGCTTCATATCAGGAAGCAAAATGATCTTGAAGATAACAAAACACAATAGCATACTTTTTTACCCCTCAGCTTCTTCTCCCTACTTTGTTATGGCATGCAGATTGTTTCTGCCAAAAAGAGGTCGGATCAAAGAACAAAGGTAAAACTCCTACAGTCGTCATGGGACACAGCGTGACACAGTCAGCTGGAAATCTTCCTTGTTTTGTTACCTTGGGATCATAATTACAGAGCTTCAGGATGGCAGAGACCACCCCGACACAGGGGACAGTAACCAGCAGGAGAAGCGTGCACTGCGGCATCACTCATACGTAGCACGCACTGCTACAGCCGCGGGATGGACCCACCAGCGCGTCCAGAGCAGGAAGGTCTGCTGGAGGGTAACGTGTCAGCGTGAACTTGCGAGACAGTGGAGAACCTAAAGCCTGGTGAAGAGGGAAACTCACTGCTGCTTTGCCTGCTACTCCCCCACATTACACGCTCCCACTGTGGACTTTGCGCAGCTCCTGGCGCTTACCAGAATCTGCTCTGCACGAAAAAATTGCTCATCCATAATCCTTATACCATTTACAGGACTTCTCTTTTCAGCCTCACAGTTGTACTGCCGTCCTCCATAGTACATAAACCCTTTTTCGTTGGCCTCCTCCTAGCTATGCCCCTTAATGAAACAGGAAAAAACAGAGCCACAACCCCTAGCCTTCCTCGTCTCCAAAAAAGCTGCAGTTCTCAGACTGCCCTGCTGAAATCTCTCCATGACAGGACAGAGCTGAAGGCCCTCTCGTTATATTCAAACCACCTACCATTACAGGTTTTCAGTTCTCCATATGCTAATAGCTTTTTCAAACCCTATCTGATAAAATACTGAGTGGCTTGTATTTTCCTTGTATCCGATTAATCGCAGCTCTGTGGGACGCTAACGTATTGATCTTGCACCATGATTTATGGGAGTTTTTATATTTCAAGTTTTAGAAGGACAAAACGCTGCTATAACCAGCATGGACAATGTTTCATTCCAGGCTGGATCCAGGACAGCTCTGAAGGAACAGCAGTACAGATACAGGCAGACGCTGAAAAAATGTATTTTGGGTATGGATTCATGGTGCAGCTAAGCTAAAGTATTGGCACCCTCCTTCATCCTTCTCCCCTCAACCCAACCCTTCCAGCCAGCTCTGAGGCCATCTGGCTATAACGTTAAGCCAATTCAACTCACTAAATTGCTTAAAAAAAATACTCACTTTCTCTCATGTTACCTTGCTGCCACTGTACCACAGCATCAGATGGGCACCAGTGTAGCTCAGGATAAAAGCTTGGGGATGGAATTCCCCTTTTGGGCAATGGTTGCTTCTTCAGTTCAGCTGCCTGGTGAAACAGCACCAGAGCCCGAGGATGGACTGAGGCCCCTTCCAGCTCCCTTCACAGCAGCAGCCAGAAAGCAGAGATGCAAGGCAAGCACAAGATCCCCATTGTAAAAACCGAGACTCTCTTGTGCGCAAGATGGGAAATGGAAAGAATGAGCTCCGGCAGCAGCAGAACGGTGCCCCCAAACTTCCTCAGAAAACCGCTACACAAAGGATGATAGGGCAGAAAGGGAAGTAGCAAAATCCCAGTATTATATTTTTTCCAGCAGGAAGGAAGGAGCTAGCTGAACTGATACTGCCCACATATACATATGCACGCGCGCACCCTTCAAACATCCTCATCAGCCTGTTAAGTGTAATCGGCAGTTTCTGCACTAGTGTGGAATATTGCTTTAACAATAAATAAGGAAATGCTACGCTCATCACTTTCTTCTGCAGTACCTGTTCACTTTGAAAGGCATTCTAGGAGAAAAAAAAAACAGAAATGGAAGAAACAAGAAAACTGGGAAAAAGAAAAAACACAAAAATTTGAGCCACAATGAACTATATAATAAAAAGCCAGAATAAAAGATGATTTGCGCCTATCTTTGTAATATTATGACATCAGCTATTAGTATATTTTCAGTGTCCATAAATAGCAAATACTAGAAGAGGCAGAATTTTGTCAGACCGTTCTTGCTGGCGTCCAGGAAGAACACTGAAGAAGTTCCTGCTAGTGAAGGGATGAGGCCCAACTATATTCACCAGCTACAAGAAGTCTACCCAAGTTCTTAAAGGCACATATACAGAGATAATAAAATAGAAACATCTTGACCTTTAAAAGGTAACAACATGACATGGAAGATTAAGTGCTGCTTCTTTCTTCACTGTCTTGTCAGCAAGCTTATCATAGACACCCACTACAGGACACAAGCTTCAAGAGAGGAAAACAACCAAAAAAAAATAAAATCCAAGGAGGTTTAAAAGAAAACAGGTTATTAAAAAGGAATGAATAAAATCCCTTAAAATCAAGCTTGTCCAAAACACTTCTTTCAGACATCAGTGGCAGCTAAGCCCCATCACATCACCTTGTTCCATCTACCCTGGGGTTGAAGAAGAGCACCCATCTACCAGTTAGGCAATAAAAATGGATATTTGCCCATGCTGGATGCTTCTCAATCTATGTATATATTGACCCAAGAGTGAAGTTGACTGAATCCTGACGCAGGGAGGTAATGCACCAGTTAGGAGGCAAGCCAAACAACACTGCATTTTTCAACAGGACTTCAGGGGAGGAGTTGCAACAAAGATGACCTACCTTTGTGTCCTGTTGAGCATTGCTGGGGAAACAATGAGAAAGAAGAAAGGTGGTAATAAAACAGTAAGAAGGTAGAAGGATACGATGATGATGGGGAGGCTTTAACAATTCAGCCACACTTTTCAACTTGGTGCCCTGAATTCTGCATTGCAGAACTGCTTTCTTCAACCTTAGCACAGGAAAACCATATACTTACATCTTACTGCAGACCTTCAAATTTGGGTCTGCGACCATCACTTCAAGAAAACTCAGGAGAATGCAACAAGTTTATGCTTCCTTGAGAGCTACAAACCTTGTGCCAAGAAACTGTCAAATACCTATTCCAAGGTAAATACACAGGTTCTTTGTAACCAAATGACTGTCATGTAATCAGAGAGACTGAAATATTTTGCCTCTGTATTTGCATACAGGTATAGTAAGATAATCTTTCTTCCAGTAGCAGAACTGGGCGATACATCTGTAACTCAGCGGTACAAAATGTCATCAAGCTGGCATCTTGAATCTCTGTGCCATACTGTTCTTCAGTCCAAAAAATGCCCATAGCCCTTCACCAATAAAATCACATTTCAGAAAAATAGTTTATTCCTTTAATTAAAACAAACAAACAAAAACCCCCCACCACAACCCAACAGCATTATAACTAGCAAATGGGGAAAAAAAAAAAAAATCACTTGACGTTCTCAAGACCAGCAGAGCTTGGTTTAGGTTTGGGGGGAAGGATAGGGAGGTAGAACACTGGACAGTGTTCAGTGTTAATTTTATAAGTCTATTTACTTCATAAATACGTGCATTTATGATTTTAAGAGAAGCTTACTTTTGCATGAGGACACCTGGAAGAAAATGTATTTCCTTTAATTCTCTTAAAGTAGAGGCTGCCATCATACTCCTGCTCCTCGCCAGGATTTAACCTTCCTTGCCAAAGCAACATACAAAATAATAACAAGGTTTAAAGACCAGCCCTCTACCACAGAACAGCTGAAGCTGGAAAGGATGCCTCAAGTTCAACCTAGTTCAACCCCCTGCTCCTGCAGGATCAGCCAGAGCAGGCTGCTCAGGATCACATCTAAAGAAATCCTAAAGGAATTTCTGACAAACGCTACCCATGTCTTAGCTAGACAAAGCCCAGCATTTTACAGTTATCATTACTGTTGCCATTCGCACCAGCAATGAATTAAGGTATCTGCCAGGAACAGACCGAGCTGCCACTTACGTCTTCAACCTCAATCTCCAACAACTACAGTCGACCATTCAATGCAGAATTGGTTCTGATAGATATGGAGAGTATTTTATATTCTCCTACTCAAACACAGGGAAGAGAATAATTTAAACACTGGTTAACTACAGCAGAAATCCAAAATACAAAAAAGAACCCCAACCACCTAACTGGTCGAGTCTGAAATTCTGCTTTGATTGGAAAGAAAGTTAATGACCTAGCACTCCCAGTTCTCCTGGTTGGGCATCTTTTGTTTCCTCAAAGTGATAAAGACAACAACACAGTAGAGTTAGTCCTTTTTTTGTAAGCCTGTACGTGCAATCCCATCACTCATTAAGTTGGAAGCCACAGACGTCAAAATAAGATTGGATGTCCTTATGTCTTCTGCAGATTCTCACTGCTCACAGGACTGTTTTCATTAGAAGTAGCTAAAGATAAAAAGCATAAGGATGCTGTCAGCTAACACAAAACACCTTGCTCATCCTCCCACGTTCCAGAATGTAGGAAAAAAAAAGGGAGGGGGGGAAGGGGGGCAGAATAACACTGATGGAAAATGAATGATGGGGGAGTGGGTTACAGTGGGAGAGGGAAGGTGCGTTACAGATGAAAACCATGCTCAATTGTATGATTCCACTGCTATGACAGAACTTTCCAGCACGGCTGATAATCTTTAAGGCAAACCCAACAAGAGCCTCTGAAACAGCTTCACATTACCTTCCAGAAAAAAGGGGAGGGAGAAAAAAAAAAAAACAAAAAAAAAACCCCAAAAAATTCTGCTCTGCTCATCCAGCACATCAGATGTGGTAGGAAAAAGAAAATGGGTCAATTTGTTTTTCTCTCACAATGTAGAAGGGTACATAGGACTTTGAACTCTTCACACCATCTATGTTAACTGCCACCTCTCTTAAATCCCTAGTTTATGAATTAATTCTATTGAGGACATCATAAGGATAATAAACTCAACTATAGTGCATTCTCACAGGTGAATGAGAAGTGACGGTCTGCCCCCTTTTTGAGGAATAGGTTTTTCACTTGAAAAAAAATTAAAGGGGGGTGTGTGTAAAACAAAAGACAGTAGAAAAATGTGTAAAATTGGTTTTCACTGTAGTAATCCAACAAACACAGCTAACAAGAGTCTCAGTTGTCACTGTTACAATTACACTAATGTGATGGGATAACTCTGAAACATCAGGAATGGTCCCGATTACAACATCTCACTCAGTTTAGAAACATACCTCCCACACATTCTAGACCGGACACCTCAACCTTAACAGCCACTGTCAGCAACAGACCCAACTGCACCGTTGTAAACCAGCACAAGCTTTACAAAGTAACGTGGCTGATGCACAGAATGGAGGAGGACAAAAACGTATAGGAAAAACAGCTGCTGTCATGTCAGTGCCAGTAGCCTGGCTCAACAGAAGCACTCCTATATAGCAATGCCTCTCCCCTCCACCTCTCCTTTCTTCTCCCACTCTAGCAGCAAATTAGTTCATGGTCAGGGCAAGATTCAATGCTTGACCAATCTTCAAAACGTGCTGTGGCTGAAAGGACCACAATGGATGGAAGCATGCTGCAGACCAGCTGTCTACCCACCAGCCACCCAGCTGGACTGTCTTTATGTCAACAGACATGTAGCCTTCAAATGAACTTCAGTCTTATCCTGAAGCAGAGTAGGAAGATTCTGAACCCACTTTCGGAGAGAAAACGCCATTCTTGATCATACCAAGTAAAGATGCTATTTCCTTTTTACAGTTTAATAGCAACGGTATCATTAAAGTTGTCATAACTGGTAAGGGAAAAAATTTTCATTCCAACCATCACCTTATTAGACAAGTTAATTTGTGTTTTCTACCGTAATCAGGAAGTTTTACGTGGAAAAGAAGGGGGCTTTAAAAGCAATCTAGTTTTCAGCTGCTGCTGTTATTAAAAGAAAATTTAGTTGTGACCAGAACACAGGTTCAGAAAGCTAAAGTCATATGGCGCCTGTTCTTTAATGGCCTGGACTAGCTGACCAGTCAAAGCAATGGGACAAGACAGAGCAACGACAACCCGCTGGGCAGCTACTTCACAGCCAGCCTGGCAATGGCTGCAGGTGACTTTGCATCCCCCAATGCCATCAGCGAAACGGAAAGGCTGGGACAGCAGCTCCGTCCAGCAGTAACAGCTTTTGCCCATGAAGCTCCAAAGCTTCACCAGCTTTCCACAGCAGGCAAGAAATCTGCTTGGACATAAACAAAAACACAGTTTGGGAGCAAAGGCCTACCACAGTGAAGCCAGCAGCTTTAATCTCCTAGAAGATATCCTCGAAGACAGCTGTAACTGGAACTCCATATACACATTCACTGTGTCCATTTCAAACAGCAGCAAATGAAATCCTCCACCTGTTAAAGGCTACAAAAAGCCCCCCTCTTCCTTAAATAAATGAATCTCTCCCTAATCATAATACATGTATTAAACAACATAAACCTAAGAATGACGTGAGTTGAGAACGAGCTTAGAGACCCACCAATCAAACACTGGACTCCCACAAGGTCAAGCCATTATAACTAGATTCTCTGAGTATTTCAGGAAGGTAATGTTAGCTACATCATTGCGTAGTTTTACAATCACAGTCTGTCAAAGCAAAACCAGTTTAAATACAGGCACATTTTGATGAAAAGATTCAAATATGCTTGTACCCATATAAGGCACATTTGAGTTGTCTACCACTTGTTGGCTTATGTACAATATAGCATTAAAGCAGCCAGTATTCATAAAGACTGCAATAGTACGTGACAGGGCTGGCAGAAAGAGCTAGCCTTGTTCCATCAACTCATAGTCACCAACAACGAGCCCTCAAAGCCCTTCTTTGGATACCTTACATGACCAGAATTAAAGGATCCCTTGTGTACAGTAACCATGAAGCTTGCAATGGCAACCACTCCTTGCCACAAGACTGTTTTATAATAAATAAATTAAAAAATAAATCAGAAGCCTGCTTCCCTTCGAACATTGCATGACTATTTCAGTCACAACCTGGACCTATGGATACAAGCTAGCCTGAAGGACATCAGCCAGTCGCTTCCCGAGCCCTGCGCCGGGTGTAACATGTGAGAACAAGCTTTGTAGACTTACTCAGTCCCCACGGGCATTTGGCAAACCCCACATACTATCACACAGCTAACAGTTTCTGTTGGAGAGGCCCAGAAATTAAGCAACAAAGATGCTGCAGGTCAAGTTTCACAGACTACGATCCACTTACCAAACATCTGTCTCCCCAATTCCAACAGTTCTTCTCACTGACAGCCTCAGATTATATTTATTTCCAAGTATTAAAATGATAGCAGAAGTGGTAAACAACTGCAATCTGCAGCCATACTTTTTGAAGACTTCCGTAACAGAAAACTACCACTTTAAGACCAGGAAAAACTTAACACTCAAATACCATGCTTTATCATAAGGATAACAGGTTAAAGTGTGTGTGTGCGTCTCTTCCTCATCTGATTTCACTTACAGTATTTTAATAGCACATCGATACTGCTAGTGTAACAAAAGCAATTAAATTAAACTTTTCAGCTCTGACCGCTACCTTTATTTTTTATAAGAAAGGTGTTCCGCCCAAAAAAAGTATTCTGCTATCAATTTCTTTTTAAAAAACCCAACCAGACTGTTCGTATGGGCTAATACTGGCTAGTAGTTATTACAAAAAGTATTTGCTGGAGTATAGCTGGAATATCTGTAGTAGCCAAAAATGTCAAATACTAAATGCCTTTAATTTTTTCAGGAAACCCTTCTTAGCTGACACCTTCTTCCACTCAGCTGTATGCATTACACTACCTGCAGTACCTCAAAACTCGCCAAAAAAAAAACCAAAACCAGACAAAGCTTCCTTGTCACACATGCCAATTCTTCCTTTCTTAAATGGGAAATAAATAATTGGGGTCATAATTATGTGAGAGCGAGCCTTCTGCCCAGGCAGATGTGAACATCTCCTTGGGAATCAGAGCAACCTGCGCATCGAACGCTCCATCTAAACCGCCATGCTTTCCACTGAAAATTAACCAGGCTCAGAAGAAACTTTGCAGCGATGTGTTAGGAGATGAAAAACACAACACCCCAAATAAACAGCAAAATCAAGTTTTAATTAAGACAGTGAACTACGTGACAATACACTTCTATCTCAGGACTAGTTCTGTAGCCTGTTTGATAGAAGCCATCAAGAAGAGCATTTCCCATCTGGCAATCAGTAGGGTCATGGAATAGATTTGGACTAGAAAAAAAACATTTTCAGCCTCTTCACAGTAGGTAATTCCTGTTAAGAGTTTCATCTCAGTTCCAAAATAAGCCTGACCTACAAACTCCTAGGAAACAGAAGAAAAACCAAATCCATATATTTAACGTTTAAAGCTGATCAGAAATTCAGACAAAAGAGGAAAAGCATTGTAATATTCGCACGCTGATCAGACACCTGAAGGTCTGTAAACCCACATTTTTCTTTCCTCAACTTTTATGTAACGTTTACTGAATGCAAATCACACGGTATGCATCCAAATGGCCCAGGCTCAGCAGAACCTCATAGCAACAAGTACAAAAAATTTCCAAGAAAAGAAACACGTGTAGTCGTATGTTCTTGTACGACCCTGAACTGCTAGCTGAGGGGACTACCACCACGAACAACTCTAGAAAACAAAGCCACACAAGCTAACACCAGTGGGATGGTCCTCGTTGCTATAGCTATGTATAATATGGTTTTATCTTTGACTACTTCTACTCCTCCGTAAATTGCCCTTGGATTAGAAAGGAACAAGCGAGGCATCTTCCTGCACAGATGACCTGGAAGAAGCAAAAGATGACCCAATTCCACATCCCCTAGGCTTAGGAGAGTAAAAGTGAAGCTGCTCAAATGGTGGAAGAGCAGTGCCTAGCGCTCTTCAGAAAGAGGTCTTTAAACGTCAAGATTTATTTCTGCCAGAGGAAGGGTTTCATGACCTCTCAAGCTTTTCTCTCTTACCCAAAACATGCACCTTGTTGCATAAGCCAGCAAATTATAGCTATGTGCCATAGAAAAATCTGTAGCAGAAAAGCTGGGAAAGCTCTGAAAAGGAAAAGGATAAAAATGAGGAGCCTTTTGCACAAGAGAACAGTCAAAAGTTGTTTTCGGGCACAGCTTTCAAATAAGACGTGGTTTTCATGAATGGACAAGTTACACAAGTAACATTTGTGTCTAAACGAGACCTGCTCTTCAAAATTATCATACCTTAATGAAAAGCAGTGTACAAGTACATTTAGGTACATAAGAATATACACAAACATATGATGCACTGTCATAAAACAGGTACAGGCTTTAAAAGAGCACATTGATGGCTTTCCTACAAAATCTCCACTTCAGATTGGATTTTTTTTTTTTTTAAAAGAGGGGTTTATAACCTTACTTCTCTTTCAGAGCACAGAAGAAAAAAACATTTTATAGCGACGAATAAAAAACTAAAGTACTGGACTTTCATAGCATCGCTTTCATGCTTTTACAGAAGATCCTGCCAGGCTGATTAGGGAACTCCACATCTTTCCATTACATCAGAAAGCTGCAGCATCTTACCGTCTTAAGGTAAGAAAGCTTAGTCTACAGCTCAATCAGCTGCAATTCAGCTTAGCTTCCAAGCATCATCTCAAAACTGTCCTTCTCTCCCAAAAAGGTTGTAGCAGATCTCCTAGTTTGCACTAAAAGATTCACTAATTTTTTTTCAGCAAGAAAGAAATTACAGTGTTGATACAACAAAGCAACACAGCAGCATTGTTCTAGGGTTTCTTTTTTACCCCCAACGATTATTTTTCTAGTACATGAAGAATACAAAGAATTGTCAATCAAGAGATTAGGATCTTGTAGAATTGGAAGGATCCATCACACCGCGTGTCACCAGAATTGTAACAAGAGCTCGAGTTCCCTCCCCATCCAAAATTCATCTAAGCTGAACACTTTATTTGGGATTCTGACTTGTCTTTAGAAAGTAGCAAGGTACTCTGTCTTCATTTCTCTCTACATCTAAATGCAAACACTCTTCCCAGCTTTCACTATGATAACCTGGGGCAAAACCAAAGGACGTTTTTAATCATCTTCCTGATTTACCTATAGGTGAAAATACTGTAATCAAAGAGAACATATGTTATTCCTGCCCCAACATAGCATACATATTTCAATTAAAGTACACATACAAAGTAGAAAGGAGCTTGCTCTCAAGTTTCTTCTTTCCTTTTCCTCCCTTCACACTTCCTCTCAGATTATGATAACATCCTCCCAAGTATGACCTTCTCCAATTTATAGCATATTCAGCATAAATCCCCCATTAAATCTCCCTGCAGTCCGTCTGTTTTTACACACATGCACACGAAAGCCTTTGTTAAGGCAGAGGTCAGCTACAACATCCATACACGAAGAGCAGAAGAACACTATACATACAGTAAAACAGCTGCTGAAAACTTGAGGAAGTCGTTGTCAGCAGCAGCCTTCCACTATGGGCTGGAATCCGCTCACATGAAAAGAGGGAAATAACTGACAATCTCTACAGGTATCAATTTACTTATTCGAGAAGAAGTAGAGTGCTATGCAAAATACGTATCCACTTTACATAGATTAAAATGCAAGTATCTAACCCTAGATCACTATTCCTTCCTCTCCAAGGAAGCAAGTTCTGAATATTAATGACAGAGGGGTCCATTAAAAGCAGCATATACAAACTTCAAGTGATTGCAGAACACGAGCACGTAACATATTACCAGATGTTGAAGAACAACTGCCCGCAAATACTTTCAAGGTGTTTAGGCAAGGCAGAAAAGGAATCGCACCTTAGATCAAAGATCGCGCCTAAGATCATAAACTGAGTCTTCAGAGCGGTCAAGAAGTTTGAGCTAACATTATCACTTTATCCAATCACTTAATCCAGCAGCTGTACAGCAGTACAAATTTCAGTATCAGATGCACTGCACTAAGACAGTTCACAATCGTTTCAGGCATTTTACAGATTTAACACACTGCAGACCCATACATAAAGAAAGATTCCATGGTTAAACAAACACACAGTCAGGGCCTACACAAAGAGGAGCCAACCCCAGGATATCCTGGCTGATCGGCAAGCACCAGCAGGCACACACGCAAGAACCGCTGCACCAAGCGTGGCCGCAGTGTGAGAGCACGTGGGTACCAGCTGCACGCTACCACAGCTCACAAGTCACAGGAACTCCTCTTGCACAAGCAACAGTACGTGTCAGGTACTGCTTCCTACCGCTCTGGCAGGCATGCAGTGACAGGCTAAACTTGAACAAAGTTACTAACCCTATACTTTCCTCCTGCACCAAAGGTTCCATGCTGGAGGCGAGGACAGCCAATCTGTGAATCATTTCCTAAACCACGACATACGTCAGCCAGCACACGAAGGTGAAATAACCCCAGGTTTGCCCACCTGAACATACTGATCTGAAAACTGCAACATCTAGGGAGCAGATTGAATGCTCCTACCCCGGGACCATGGCACTAACAGGTTCTTAGCTCCTCTATTCCAAGGTGCAGCTTGACAACACAGCTAGGGAAAATGCAGTGACTAACTGCTCCCAGAAAACGCTGCCTCGGTCTCCTCCGCCCCTTGTGCACTCTCCCACACCAAGTGCCTACACCTGCCTGTCTGCAGGGTGGGCCACACCAGGGAACCAATATGCAAAAAAAAACCCCCAATCCTACCAAGAAAACAAGTATAATTCCCACGGGGGCCACAGAAGGACTGTTACCACCAACCACAAGCCTGGAGGTGGAAGGAAAGGAGCCATACCTTTTGGGGGCAGCAAACCAACAGATGGGCTTAAGTATATTGCCAAAGTGAACCTCAGCCTGGTGCTCCATCTTTGCCACCTCTGACCAAGTGCTCGTTAACTACAGAAGTGGAGGGAATGTCACCATATTCCTGCCTTGAAACTTCATGTACAAGAAAGCATAAAAACTTTGGGAATTACAGAGAGATGCCAAGCAAGAGGTTTAAGATTTTAGTTACAGTTAGGAGTAAATATAAAAAAAAAACCAAACCCAAACTGGTATTTTCAGAGCATCCAGCTGCATACTAACTGACCACTTCAGTGCCAGCTCAGACTGAACGGAAAAACATCTCACGGCCATCTCAAAACGCCTCTGAAGGGGCCTCTACCACCGCTTCCCCCCAGGCGCCGGCGGCAGAGGACGCGGGGCGGCTGGAGCCGCCTCCCCCCGCGGCGGTTCATCAGCCGCTGCCGGCCAGAGGGGTCCCGGCGCGAAGGGCGCAGGCCCTCGCAGTCCCGAGCCCGGCTCCCTGCTGAACGCGCCCCCCCACCCCGGCTCCCCTCCGAGGGCTGGCGGCGGGAGGGGAGCCCCGGGGGGGGGGGGGAGCCGGCGGACGACGCTCCCGCCGCCCCCCAGGCGCCTCAGCAGGGACCAGGCCCCCGCCCCGCCCCAGGCGGACAGCGGAAGAGACCCGCGGCCTTCCTGCCGCGGCGCCGGCCGGGCCGAGGCCCCCCCCGCCCCGACCGCAGCCCCCGGCCCCCCGGCCCCGGCCCCGGCCGCCCTCACCCTCCGACAGCTCCAGCTCCAGCTCCGCCAGGCTCTCGCGCACCTCGGGCGGCAGCGGCACCGCCTCCAGGGAGCAGCCCCCGCGCTCCGCCGCCATGG
Organism: Ciconia boyciana; assembly: GCF_034638445.1. NCBI lineage: Eukaryota > Metazoa > Chordata > Aves > Ciconiiformes > Ciconiidae > Ciconia > Ciconia boyciana. The sequence continues at coordinate 44,620,928 of NC_132943.1, read as the reverse complement.
TGCGGGAGAGGAGCGAGCGGGCCCCGCCAGAGCCGCCGCCCAGCGCTGCCGCAGGTGGGGCCGGGGGCGGGCAGGAGGCGGGGGGGAGGGGAGGCAGCCCCGGGACGGGACGGGACGGGACGGGACGGGACGGGACGGGACGGGACGGGACGGGGCGAGGAGGCGCCGCGCCGGCCCTGCCGCCCCACGCAGCCGCTGCCGCAGCCGGGGACGCGTGCCGCGCGCGAGGGGCGGGGCGGGGCGGGCGCCAGGGGAGGGGCGGGGCGCTCCCCTCCTCTCCCAGGCCGCCTCGCGCGAGCCGCCCCGCGGCGGGGAGGGGGCGCAGGGGCCCCCTGGCGGCGGGAAGCGGCTGCTTCAGGGCGAGGCGAGGCGCCGCCGCTGAGGGGAGCGCCCCGCGCCGCCCCGCCCGCCCGGCCCTGCCGCGGGGAGCCGGAGCCCGCGGGGCCTGGCCCACCTCAGCAGTTAGCGCCAGGGCCCCACCGAGAGCTCCCTAGGAGCGTGCGCCCTCCGGTGGTGAGGGCAGGGAGCCCCGGGCCTGGGGAAGGCCCCGACCCCCCCGGCCCCCCTGGCCTGGTCCCACCGCTTAGGAAGGGCCTCAGCACGACCCGCCCTCTCTCTCATCCAGCTGCTGTCCTTCCCCTGCCCTGCCTGCTGGTGCTGTGTCCCCTTCTGAAAATACCGAAACTGTACTTTCTCTGTCTCCCCTCCCCACTTCTCCCAGCAGAAAATAAGAAAAATGACCGAGCCCGAGACCCCGGGGCCCATCCTTCTCACAGCGTTTCCCAGGAGGGGGCACGGAGATTGTCATGGAGCAGAATTACACTGTGAGTACGTGGAAACACGAGAGCCTGGATGTAACGTGGTGCTTGGGCCTGCATAAACTAAAAAAAAAGTGTCTTTTCTAAAGACAACCACCTTTGAACGGCACTACGGGGACCAGCTGGAAATGTTTGTTTTGGAGCCTGTATCGATGCAGTGGCTCATCCCAGTTTAGCCACAGGTTCCAGGGTGAACGCGTGGCAGGACACCAAGGCGCGATCTTCCTCTGGCATTTCTGCAGCCTCCCAGAGACTCGTGCAAAAGCTAATCCAGGACCTTGCCAGTGGTCTTGACCACAAGGACTGCTCCGCCACTAACAATAACTTTCCTGGAGCCAGAAAGTAGGGAAGAAATCTGGCGAGAAGTTTTCTACCAACAACTACTTCTGTCAGAAACAGCTCTCCCTTTTGGGGTGACCATATTTGTGTTGGTATCACATGTGGGGCAGGGGCAATGCAGCCCTCCCAGGCATCCGAAGTAAGCATTTTCTCTGCACCTTCTCCTCCTGAGTGCAGTGCTGCAGAGTAACATGGCTGTGGCACCGCGCCTAGTATCCCTGTGGACCCTGCTCCTGAGATGGCAGGAGAATGACAGAGGCTGAAGAGTTTGTTTATTCTGAAAACAGGACACCGCGCTGCTGAGGAAGCCATCATGTGAATGCTGTTCTCATGCACGTACATGACAGGTATAAAAAAATCACATGGGTTTCACATGGGTTAGCGTGGATTCACATCACACAGCACCCCAGCATCCACAGTACAATACAGCCTTCAAACAAGGGAGCAGTTTGGGGCTGCAAGTCTCCAAGCAGCAAGAGATAGGATGGCATTCATGTTTGCCAGCACCATGTTTGCATTCTGTGAAACGTGGATCGATGGCATAGCTCAGTGTGAGACAGGCAGACATTTGCATTAGCAGATATTCCAGGTCACTGGAGCTGTGGGAGAATCTCTACTCATGCCCATTCAGGGAAGATTACCAAAAAATTACTTACAGGATTAGCCACTTTCTGTTCCTGTTACCTACAACCAGTCCTTGCTTCTCCTTCCCTTCCTTCTGCTCCTGCTCTCTCTCCTTTCCCTACTGGTCCCAAGATGCTTCAGCCTCTGATTTCTCTGCTCATACGACTGAGGTCAACACGTCACAAGAGAGCGCATCCTGTATGACTGCCCTGCCGAGGGCACAGACGCACCACACCAGTACTTGGAAAGCCACGCTGTTCAAAACTCGGCTTTGCCACCCCACGCTGGGCAGAAACATTTCTGCCACCGTGCTTCCACTGTCCTTCAGGGCATGCCGGGAAACTAACTAAATACACACACATAAAATTTACCTTTTGTCCTTTAAATGGTGGTTTTTATTGTCCACCTGAAAGTGCCAGATTTTAAAATTAGTCATTAATTTAGATTTGCGATGTCACTACTTACTGGCTCATTATGAGCACAGGCCCTAAGTTCTAATAGCCCTCCTGCTTACAAGGCCAACATGAGAAGTGCAGTTCATGTGCAAGTGTGAAATCGCAGAGTTGATTTAGTGCCAGTTTTGAACTCTGGTCTAGAAATGCACATTATTTGTAACAGAAGATAAACTTGTGCTATGCTAAACAAAAAGGACACCAACACCATTCAGCGTGTGCAGCTGGACAGAATGCTACATCTAGCGGTAAGACTCCTAGAATCATATTTTGAAAAGAAATATGTTACAGTCACTGATCCAGCATAAACTTACTCAGTTCAAATTGGTTTGGAACTCTGGATAAGTGAAGTTACTTTTGGCAAGCTTTTGTACCAAATCAGGTTCATGGCCCTCTTAAATTTATCCCTAATCAGGTAAGAGGTTCTCCTATAGCTGCTCTAGGATAATAAACTCTGTACGTGTGCCAGGATAACATCGCACAAGCTGGGTCACATGCGTGCACTGGCCTGAGCCCTGTGTAGGACAGTGCACGGATCCGTTACCTGGGACTGTGGAACCAGAGTGTGAGTCAGCCCTTGGAGCAGCACAGCTTGCATCCTCCCACATGCGGTGCCCTTCAGATCCATATGGATCACCTAGCACCTTTTTGCTCAAGTTAAGAGCATGTTTCTTACCTGTTACAACAATACTGATGAGAAGCCCAAAGCTAACTTCCAAAGCTGGCTAGCTGCATTGCCGCTTTTTTTTTGTAACATAACCTTCAGCCAGCCAAATAAAAATTCTCAAAAGTTTAAAGAATGAGCACGGTGGCACAGCACTAGCTTGCTAAGAGTAAGAGCAGGCATTGGGAAAGGTCTTAACCAACATCCAAAGGCAGTAAGTTACTGGTTTCCTGCAGAAGAGCCAGGATGCCACCTGCAATGCATCCAGCGTGAGTTCCCAAAGGTCACCTGTGGCCTGCAAAGCACCACGTGGCTCCCAGCTCCCACAAGCGCGTTTGCCTCTGGAACGGGCAGCCCAGCAAGTAGCCAAGGAACCCAGCAAAGGGTTCCCCAAAGGGCAGCCAGACCAAGAGCGGACGCGGCAGGAGCACCCACCACCAAAGTCACAGGGCTGCCCAAAAGCAGCTTTGCGGTCTCCTGAGCCTGAACTGCACGGTGTCCTGCCTGCTGGCCGTGCTCCGTGTCTGCTGGTGACTCAGGAATACAGCCTTGGCTGCTCCCACTGCTGAACGACAAAAATACACCAACTTGGCAGGTACAGCGCTTCGTCAAGCTAGGCTCCAATCCACCCAGGGACAGAAGCACCTCTTGAGGAGCCACGAGTATCAGGGGCAGTCCAGTACCTCCAGTAGAGACTCCTCCTTCACCTAGGGTTGGTACTAAAGCTCCACAGCATTTCTCCCACACAGCACAGGGCTCTTGGCACCGCTCGTTTCCCCCACAGACGGGCCATCAGCACAAACGGCTCCTCTCCCCTGCCACTTGTACCAGCTTCTTGTCCTACCAAGCTTCTTGGAGGCCAGGCTCCTCTGTTTTTCAAGTGTATATATGTACATATATACACACACACCCCACATTATTTTTCAGAGAACTAAACAGTGATCTACCTGACAGATAAACAAGGGCTTGCCAAGACCAATATTGGGCAAAAGCAGTTAAATAAGTGTATCAATCTTGGACGAACACCAATATCCAATTGTCAAATATGCTGTAGAGAAAAATCTTTTAATAGGCTGTAGTAGAATAATCTGCCTCCAGAAGAGATTTTTCTGATACCCCAAAGTTAAACACCATGTATGCTTCAAAGGTAGAGATTTCACCTTTCCAGAGTCTTAAAATACTTCTGGTGTTACAATTCTGCCTATACTTTTTCTAAAGAAAAAGAAAGAGAAGAATGAATCTTAAATTATCGTAAGAAGCACTCAGCTTCTGTGAAATATCATAACAACAAATACCACAAGTAAATATCACAGAAAGAAGTCTTATTCAGCATGATATTTGGATTATTTTTGCACCTGTGATACATTATGACTGGAAATGGGTGCACCACCAGAATGCTGCCTCTTCTCTTCTCTGACCAGCAATGTCATACACACCTCTCTGAAAGGTACCTACAGCACCAGGCGCAGGGCAGAGCTAGGATTTGCAATCAGGAGTTTCACTGATATTAGAGGTAGATATAGTTTAGGGGGTTTGTTTGGTTGGTTTTGTCAAAAATGCATACATTTAAACAAAAGTTATGAGCCTTTTGAATTAGGAAAATTAAGCTAAAAGGATCCAGACTAAACAGGAAACATAACCACCAGCAGTCCAAGAGTTGTGTTAAAACCTTCTAATTCAGTGCTTTTAAGCTTTACTTATTTCTCTTCTAGCCCATCTATTTGCACTTTAGCCTGAACTTCATTTCTACTTTCCTGCATTGACTCTGTTTATTTTCCCATTTGTAAACGCTAGTCTAATCCAAATCTACTTTGGAAACAAATCTACTTTGGAAACAAGTTCTTAAACATGGAAGCGTTTCTGTAACACAGATGCTCCAGTTTGCCAAGTGTCAGAAGCAGCTCCTTTTCAGCCTACTCTCTCCAAGTCTCTGGGAAGTTGAGGGAGAGGCAAGGGTGCAGCCAGCTGCGTTCAGCTGTTTCCAGACTACTTGTAATGGGACCTTCCAAGAGAAGGTTCTAGCTCACTAGTTCCAGCATGGGTTTTCTCCTGTGTGGGCTAGTGCCCATTACCTGTATTCAAATCAGAACCCAGCACACTAGTAGCTGGTTGTGACAGGGCAATGAGAGAAGATACCTGCCCAAGCTGTCACTTGGAGCTGGGTGGAGGGGACACACCAAAGAGGACACACCCGCAGCGCAGTAAGGGCAGACAGCCTGTACTGTAGGGAAATACCGTGTGTTGAACACCGAGGCAATTGCTCCCCAAAGCTCTGCTCAGTTGCGGTGGCAGTGGGAAGAACCAGGTACCCGTATGCACTACTGCACCAGAGGGAACATGAGAGGAAACTGGAAGGACAGCTCTGATACAGAGTCAAGTTCATGGCTGGTAAGATCAGTCTGATAGGCAAAGGTCACGCTGGAGGAAAATCTAACGTTTATTTGACTTCCCGAGCAGGCACAGATTCATTATATTGCATGAATCCAGTCAGACCAAGTATATCATGCATGCACAGCTCGGTCACAGAAGAGCTTGAGGAGTGGTGGCTTGACGCTGAACTGGAATGGGACGAGAAGGACTGAGGGAGGGAGGAAGGACTTATTTATTGTAAAACCAGAAGAGCAAACCCTAAATTCACAGAAGGCTACACATATCTTTGATATCTGGGAGAGTCTTTTAGCTGTTCTGTTAGTCAGAATGATCCTACAGAAATATTAAAACCCAAACAACTTTAGGAACAGCAAAAGAAGTAAATAGGTAAGGCGGAAACAAACAACCATACAATGTAAGAATTCACTAATAAAATGCCATTTTAATAACTTTTTTTACAAGGAATCCAGCTATACACTATAGAAAAATAAACACCAAAGAGACTCTTTGCAACTTAGAATACAGTGATGCAGGCACACTTTCAGCTGTTAACTTAGTAGTAATTTCACATGAGAATGTAAAACATTGTTCTTAGTGAAAAGTAATTTCCTCTAAAAGTACTAAAATATAATAAAAAGAGTCATATAAAAATCTGATGCAAAACCACTGCCCTTTATTCAGTTGCAGAAGAGATTGCAAGTGCCTCCATTCAGTATGGACCAGCTCAGAAGGAAGCGATAACTCGGGGGGTTCGCAGTACAGATTTTGGAAGCGCTCTCATCACTTTTTCATGTTTCTCTGGCGAGGTGGGCCTGGAACTTGTCCTAAATTTAAATAAAACAAATGAATGTTCGAAAACCGCTTGTGTTATGAAGCAACAGGGTGCAGTTAGCAGCATGTAATTTCCTCAATGTGCTTCATATGAGCTGTACTGAAAGCAATTACCATTTTCATGAGCCACCGAGGAACAATACAAAACAAGATTTGAAAGCTCACACGTCTGCCGAAGCGAATGCTCACACACTAAGACCAGTGCTCAATTGCAGGCCTACTTTGCGTGCAGCAACCGGGTTGCTCAGTTCAACTCTACCCCTCTTGCGATGATTCAAGACGCGTCCTGTTACTGGACAAGGTCTTGTCGCTGAGGAGATGTTTTAAAGTTCTTTAGAAACCGGGAAATCATTTTGCTCACAGCACTGTTCTAAAGGCTGCAACATCATTCTGTAATTCCCGACATCATCGTTCTGGTAACATGAAAATTACAAAAGTGATACATACTCCCCACAAAATTGCTGTTAATGGTGTCCCAGTTGTGGAATACTTATTCCACACTGAGCATAAAGCAAAATACCTTATTTCTATGAAATGCTGTCAGGTTTCAATTCTAACATTTGTTTATCTATCTATACCTGCCATAAACAATTGCAGTGTTTGGAGAAAAAAACCCAAAACCCCACAAAGGCACGGCATTCAGGTTTCTAGGTAAAATCCTGCTGAGAACACCACCAGAGTTCCCATATGGAAGTGTCACTGTAGCTGCTGGCTTTAGTGATATTAGCAAGACTAGGCTTTGTAAGCAAAGCTAGCCTTGTTTGTTTGTTTGTTTTTTAAACTTTCTTAATTAGATCAACTCAGAGTGCCAGAAAAACAGGCAATGTTTTAGACTTTCTCCAGAGCTGTTGTCCAGCTATACCAGGCTCCTGTGAATGCTGACAAAGCCAAGATTCCTCTCTTTCTAGAGAAACACATAATTTTAAAGTTTAATTTTTTGAAGTTAACACTAAAGATGCGTTAGGAATGCAACATGTAATAATAAAAAATTTGCCTCAGAAGTTAACTTAAGAATCATTATTTTTCCAAAAGCAGTAGTGACAATAATGCCTTTTAGAAATTGTGGGGCAACTGAATGAGAACAATACGGCATCTCTGCAATGTAGATTAAGTGTTCAAAGCTGGTACTGCTGGGGAGCCAGTGCGGTAGATGCAATTTGAATGAGCATCTGCAGTGGCTGCAGGGCCAAGAGTCACTATCTAATGCTGCAATCAGTGATTGAATCCCCACCCCTTCTCCCATAAAAATCACCACAGAGATGATCTGCTGACAATAAAGACCAGAGGAGTGGCCAGCGGTAAGAGCACTGGTGACTGGCAGAGATTTTCCGGATACAGTCAAATATTTTTCTCATCTCGGCACAACCAATATAATGCCACACATCTTTGGGCAAAGGCTGAAGGACAACTGCAGGAGGCAAGTCTGCCTGGGAACCAGCAGTTGACAATGGTTATGCTTAGTGAAAAAAATATGCAAGGTGTACGTGCAACGTGTGAAGGAATCCACGTGGCCCTCCCATAGTGCTGCAGCCAAATACCTACCTGGTACTCTTCCCAGCTTTTGGCTGAAGTTATAGGGAGCCAAGGGTGGTGGTTGGTGGAGGGAAGTAATCAGTGCTTGCCTAGAGATCAGGGACCATAGTGACCCAAAAGTAGCATGATGAAGTAAACTGATTGTGGGGATGAGCAGCCAGAAGTAACACGGGGAAGGAACCAGCAATAGCAGATGAAATGGGTAAAGGCTGGATGAAGCATTAATGGCATTATCTGACCTGGTGGCCCATATGGGCTCAGACCAGGAAACTAGCAACGTAAACCCGGATGGGTGAAGCAAGCTTTGGGGAAGATGCTCCAAAGACCCTGGAGGAATAGCTGTCAGCAGGCTCCTCAGGAGCCCCCACACAGGAGGCAGAGCTGGAGCTTTGTGCTTCTCCCTGGGCCTGGGATGAAGCTATGTGTGGACAATGGTCATCACAATCCCAACCCTATCAGTGACCTGAGCTAACATGGGTGCCCTCCCCCCATCGCCTGCTGGGGTCGGTGTGCAGGAGCATGACTTCCCCTGGCGTAGCTGTGGCAGGGGCTGTGGGAGCAGGCTCTGTCTGCGTGTGTGTGGATACTGTAAATATTATGTTGCTGTTTAATTTGCGTTGCTGCCCTGCGGTGGGGAAGGTTGGCAGCAGGAGGCTGCCCCTGCCACATGATGCTTACATGTACGCACAAGGAACAAGTGATCTCTGTATTTGGTCTAGCACAAATGACACTGCAGCTGGAGGTCCAGCTCTGTTGTTCACAATCCAGAGATACTAATACACTGGAGAAGGTTTACACTTAAGTCTCAAAAGTAACAAAACACTGGAAAACACATCTAATCATATCTTGATAGGAGACGATTTGAGGATGACATGATGACAGTTTGTAAGTTCTTCCTTGGGACAAGGAATTTCTGTGCTATAACTAAGATGTTACAAGAGCGAGTAACTAGAAGATTAAACTAAATTTAGTCTAGAAATCAGGTAGAAGTTTTTTAAATAGCAAAGATAAGTGCCACTACAATCCTTTGTGTGGTCTTTGATCCATCTTAGAACTAGATGGCTGCTTTTACCAGCCTCCAAATTTTTTTTAATCTGCTATGGAATATAAGGAAGCGATAAACAAGGGAAGTGTGCTGTGGAGAAAGCCCTGTTCAGCTATTACAATGGTTCTCTTTGACTTTAAAGCAAATTAACTCTATACACAACTTCATTTAAACTGCAACACTTGCTTATTTAGACTTGATAACAGGCGATGGGGGCAGAAATCACATGAAATTATTCAGCCTTATCTCTGAAGAATTTCACTAAGAACTTATTTTGAGAAATGCCACACTTGGACTAGTTTTAGATACAATTCACAAAAAGGTTTCATTTCAAAGACTGACTTAATTCCACCCCCCGACCCCCACCCCCAATTATAATTATTCATTAAACTGATGCTCCTTACATGCTTTAAGTGTTACAGGCAATATGTAGGAAGAACCCTGGAAAAAGCAGCCCAGACTGTTGGCAGCTGTGAAGGGTAACAAGGTTGTTCTTACCTGGTTGCGCACCCCCTAGCCTTTGCTGGATAACCTCTAAGCGATGGATGTATTCCGTTAGAGATCGTTCAGGATCCTGAGTAGGCACAAGTGACTTTTCTGAAGCTGAACTTATGGATGGATGCAATCTTAAAAGGAAAACAAATTATTCTCTTCTTCTCACATTATACTCTCAAATAAATATAATAAAGTTACATCCATATAGGCAGTAATTCAGTGCAAAGCAAACTAGAACAACAGTAAAAGCCACCACCACCAAAAAGTTACATATAAAATGATATAGACTGGGCAGCTTTGTATACAGGGGAGTCAAAAGAAAGGATGGTTTGATAAAAGCTGGAGTATCTATGAATCTCTCTCTACTGATATGCAACACAAAGTCCTTCAGGCAAGAAAGGTGCAGCCAGAGGCAAGTCCAAATGGCCAAGTGAGAAAAGACCCACTCTGCGGAGCAGGATGGAGGAGGAGCATGCTGCATCCAGGTGTGTACTCTCCTGTTCAGCAGGTAAAATGCTATCTTGAAGGACAAGGTTGAAAAAGGGGACCCTTCAGATGGTGTTTCCTTTCTGGACATTAATAATAACTTTCAAATATTAGCAGAAATACATGTCGGAGAGGACACTCTGTGCAGACACACTTCTGTCCGGAGTTAGGATTTATTCCTTCCCCCTGCACCTTTCGATTAGCGGGAGGTAGTTCCTATCCATCCCTTCCTTCTGTATAGCTTTGCCAGGAAACAAAAGCAGCAACAGGCATCGTTGAACCCATCTCGGATCCACATTAGACTTGAGCTACCACTAGCCCAGTCACACTGAGTAACCGGTCAGGGCCTACTATTATTAACATCCTTGTTCCACACCATACAGATGGCTTTTCTTGATAGGTAAGCTGCCAGCTATTGTTTCTGGCTGTCAGACCCAGATACGTGCCATGACAGAGGAACAGGGCGGGGTAGAATTAAGTTTTGTGGGAAATGCTTGCAGGTCTCTAACTCTCCAAAACATTTTGCTAAATTCTATGCAAACCAGAACACTACCTGTCCTTCCTGACAAGCACTGTCCTGTCCCCCAAATCAGTCAGCAACGTTAAAAAACCTAAAATAATTTGGAGCATCTGCTATCTTTGTGTACCTATAGATCACCACAGCTACTTCCTTGATACTCTTTTTTTCTTTATGAAGAAAATTCTTGCCTGCTGGTTGAAGTTTCTAATTTAGCAAGGAGGTTAAGAAACAAACAACACGTTCCAAGCTGATGGGACTGAAAACAGCTACCTTCTACATTAAATCCTGCAAATCCTTACTTTAAGGAGGAAGCTACGTACAAGGAGTGGCTTGGGAGAGGAGACACTACGCACAGTAACTGCAATGCCCGAGGTTACTCTGGGTCCCAGGAGAGCCTGGGAGCGGGAAGGTCAGTAATGGCGGAAGGACACCTTCCTCCAACTCAAGCGCAGAGCTTGCAGCTCAGGCATTGTCTTAGCAGTGCTGAGCAGAATGTCACCTGTGACATCCAACCCAGCAACAAGTAGCTGGGGTTGTATTTCTGTGCAGAACTGGCCATAATTCATGAAAAACTGCAACAGCATACACCCCACAAGTTCTCCACCTCCCATTCTGTGTGCATGCACAGTGTCTGAAGGCAGCTAATACTAATGCAATGCTGTCATATGGTAGGGGAGCCGCTTCCACAGGATGCTCAGAAATTAATCTCCAACTTGGACGGCAAAGACAACAGGAATTACCCTTCAAAGAAGGCTAACAGATGTAGCCATTGAAAATCCTGTAGCCTGTCCAAATTAAATTGGGGAACACCACTAGGAATGCTCTCAGTCCAAGAACGTCAGACATGCTTAAAGCAAGCGAGAAGTCTTTTTCTGTAGCATCTTGAAAGAAATAGAACATTTATCAGATCTAAGAAAACAAATGCCTCTTCTTGTTCAAGTACCTTCTCCAGTAAGTGGTTACAGTTTTATGAAAGACTGTCCATTGGGGCGATTAAACACAGGCACGGATTGCAGACTGACCTGTTGTGTAAGCAGTAAGAGGATCTTGGGGAGTGGCTCCCAAATCTTGCAGAGCTGGTTCTGTGGCACAGCCCAGTGTCCCGGGTGGGGGGAGAGCTGAGATGAACAGCTGGGGGCTGCTGCTCTTTCAGAATTTCTGTTCTAGCACCAGAGGCTGTGTTAAATATGAAACAGTTAAAAATACGCACTGGGAACCATTCAAGACAGGCTATCATAAACCTAACCAATAAAACCCACAGGAATTACAGCAGAGTACCACTGTGTTTGATTTTAAATGCAGCTAAAATACCCTTTCTACGGCTAGCTGCTTTTTTGGTTGGTTTGTTTTAACCAGATTTAACAGAAGTTTGACATGTTAATGTCAAACAACTGCTTCCTACAAATGCAGAACCTGCACTGTTTTCTTTCTCCAGACTGGCTTTTTCATCAGCTGTTGCTATATCCACACAGGGAATGTTCCAGTGGCTGATATGAGCAAAATATTTTATCAAGAAATTTTAATTCTTGTTGTTTGCTCTAACTATATGTTACTGTTGACTTACACTCTCTGACTGTAGAGACAGCAGGGAAAGGAAGAGATTTTTTTGTTTGGTTTGGTGAAGGTTGGGGGGGTGGTTGTTTTGTTTTCATTAAAAAAGAAAAACCCCTTCAGATAAGTCCTTTAAATGCCAACAAGAAATCAAATATTTTTCAATGAGGCTGCCAAGATGCTGTTTCATAGTGAGGTAGAAAGTTCAGCATGCATTTCAGGATTCAAGTTGCACAGGAACCACACCACAGTGGGTTTATGTAGGAAGTTGGTTTTTGTTTTTAAATGAGTATTTCCAGCAAATTAGAAACAGTGAAAATTATGTAGCGCCAGGTAGTGAAAAATGGACTATTTCATCTGAATTTGGTTTAGTGTTGAAAAGCCACAAGTACTGAAATATTACATAAAACGGGATAGTTCCACAATATCGGGTACTGCATTAAGATGTTTGTTCAAATTCTTACAGGCATGTCCATAAGTAACTCAAAGGAACACAGTCCTTACGGAACTGCATCAGACCATCTATCCACCCGCTCCACTTTGTCATCTTTGCTAGCACTTAATAAACTCCAGAGAAAATAGTTATGGGATATCTGCCATCAGATTAAGTCTCTTCTGAACCTCTGGAACCACTTAAAACCCTTTTTCACCTCTAGTAACACTAGCAAGTACACCACGTCTAAGACTTACTTTGATGCTGCATATACCCATTTTAATACCATTACAGCACTATGTGTCTTTGCCTTATTAATAACTCATGGCACTAATTTCCATCACAGGTAGCTTCAAACTGCACAAAACATAATTCTCTGATGAGTTTTGTGAACACAGGAGTCCGTTTCGCAGCTTGAGCAGCTGCAATAAAGGGAGAAGAGGAAGAGCTTGCCCTTGTTGTAAATTATAAATTCTGAAAGTTTTCATTTGTCATTTCTTACAATGCCCTTGTAAACTCATAATCATTGTGTTCAGGAAATGGATAAACACATTTGTGTTAACCAATAAACAGATTTTGCCACTTCTGTGGGTATTTTTTTGTTTTTGTTTTTAAATGAAACACATCACTAAAGAGAAATTATGATTAAAACAATGTACTTGTCCAAAACACTTACCTGTATTACCTCCTATACTGTGAGAAATGGTTTCACCCTGTCCGCTCTTCCTGCTAACTTTGTTCCACTTTTTCACCAAAAACTTTAACCTTAGTAACAAAATAAGTTTGTACAATCATTAAAAATAAGCAAAGCCACCTGATTTTAATATTAAACTCTTTGTTGGCATGAAATGTATTAAACAGCATAAGTAACAATCCTGGCAGGAATGGAGGAAGAATTCTTCAACTTCAGTCTTGAGAATGAAGGCTTATCCCATTTTACTCTGCAACGACCCTCTAGCTGTTGGGAAGGTTTGCGCGTTTTGGCACAGCTCCTCCGCTCTGTCCCTTATCTCCAGAGGGTTCTGTGGCAGCTTTTCCTGCCTCAGAGGAGTAGTTCGGAGGTCACTGTTCCTACATCCTTTGATATCGTAATCATTATAGCATCCACGTCAAAGACAACAGCCTAAAGACATTCTGTGCCATCTCCTGAAAGTCTTAAACTTGCTAGTAACCATTTTTACTAGACAAGGAAATTGCTCAAAAGTAACCAACCTATTACATTTAAAACTATTTTTTTTTCGTTAAATGGACTCAAAAGCCATTATGAGATGGCATATTGCCCCAAGTGCAGCTAACAAAATCCATTTGATAGTAAGTGACAGAGTATGATAGAGTCATACCCAATGAAACTCAGGCTACTGGATTCAAGAGAGGAAAACCATCACTGATGAGATGATCGCATTCTGATACAAGACAGACTATCCAGTGAGTCCAAACAGATAAGGGTCAGACCTGAAAGGACATCTGTTTGTCATTGTTGTGCACTGATTCTCAAATATATTGCAGCCACGTATCTCTCAAGGCGGAAGCAGCTTTTTATAAATCTTTAGTTTAGTACACATCCACCTTAGTGCTGGCTCAGAAATAGCAGTTTGGCCAAAGTTATAGCTAACAAGTCATGTTTGAACTAGTTTCGGAGATAGATTTTGCTTAATATTAATGTAGGATAAACCATAGGAACTCTCAATTTTTAAAATTTCCAAGAAAACACCATGTATGAGAGACAGCGAGTGTTTTGGCTTTACCTTGATACTGCGATGATTGCCCTGACTGCACATCTGAACTTGGTAAAAGGACGGGAACGTGATCCAGAAAACTGCAGGTCTGCAGGCGAGGGGTAGATTCCCATACGTGCTATTAGAGAGAGGGTTGCTTGCTCACAGTCCTGAAATCCACCAAGCAGCAGCAAGAGGTATTTCTTCTGATAAACTAGAGCCTTTCTAAAGCTCTCTGCTCTAAGGTACTTCCTATATAATCTCTGCAACTGGAGAAAGAAAAAAAGGAAAAAAAAAATCCAATCTGTTAAGATTTAGCTACAGAAAGCTCAGAAAAGTTGGTTGCTTTTTCCAACAGTATCTCCCACAACTTGTTTGGCATGGGTATCTAAAACCTAGTTTGCTTTACAAAACTGTAGAAAGCTATTTAATAATTATGAAGTATGGAAGCAGTGTACATTTATCTCTAAAATGAAATTTTGAGCAAGTATTTGTATAACAGATTCTGTGACTTGGCCAGTTTTGGTGCAAAGTAGCGGTATTACACTCTGGCAGTTTGGACACCAGACATGGAGGCTTGTACTAAGTCCACTGAATTTCTGTATGTCCATGAAGTCTTGGCTAGGGTAGAAAATTTTGGCATGGTTACTGGTTGGTGTGCAAAAAACCAGCCACAAACAAGCTGTCTTCATGTCGAATGTCCATACTGCGGACACAGGGTCAGCTGGAACAATTCTGTACGTAGCTAAAAAGCGCCCGAGTTTGGAGTGTCAGACTGCCTTAAATCTCCTGAATGTTTCAAAGCAAAATTGTCATACCTGAAACTCTAAAACAGTTTAACTCTTTAACAAAATAAATAACATCTGCTTTAAATAAATATTAACTAGAAAGCATGTTGGGATAAGTGCCCATCTGACCTGACTACAATCAAATGTGTCAGAGGAATAAAAAGTATTTAGGATTAGGGAGAAAAAAATTAAAAACAATGTATGTCTGATATTTTCAGGCTTGTCTAAGAAACGTGAATCTCCCTCTTGTTTAACAGTAGGAAGAGATTCCAAAGAGCTAGGTTACTTTTGGTGCAAGTTCCTGTCTAACACCAAGAAAGTTACAAAGGAACTTTTCTAATGAGGGACGTATGGGGAAAGTGTTCCTAATTTAATATGCAGTTTATAAAACTGTTCATCTATAAAATCACCTGAAAAGATTACAGCAATAAGTGGAAGTTAAATGCCATAAGCTGACAGATACTTATATCCCCAGAAATCTGAGCTGTACACTTCCTGGCTCCTCTGCAACAGCAAGTTTTATCATATTTATTAAAAAAAAAAAATATATATATATAATTACTAAATTACCTGTTCTACGTGTGACATGAATCCCTTAGGCAATGCCCAAGAACAATACTACCAAGGACTGAAGTCTCCAGAGGTTTTGCTGATCTTGAGTTGGTAACAGTTCTCACACAGCAAATCGGTACAACAGGCAAGATAGCACAAACAAACCAAGGCCAAAGGTTTAAATGACATGCCAATGGCTATGGCATTACTCCCTCATCGAGCCCCAGACAGCCCATCTGCTGGCCGTCACCATCATTTTACCTTAGGACTGGAAGTTTCTGCCACTGGTTTGTTTTCGATTTCAACGGTCGCTTTAGCCAGGTCAGATTCAGCCTGTTTCAGTGCATTCTGCAAAATGTTTCTCTCTCTCTGCCAAGCATCTCTTTCCAGTTCTTGAACAGAGTCAGTATCATCCGTAGATCTGATCTAAAAAATAAACCCAAAAGAAATGAGCCATGATGGTTTTTGCGCATAACTTCCACAGCCAAACATCTCAAACTTTATGGACAAACTAAAACATAAAAATAAAGAGCCTGAAAATCAGCAATGGCATTCAGATGTTAAACGGTAGGATGGGAAACTGAAACACACAAGCAGCCCTTCTTAAGAAGTATCAAATTAATTGTTAATCAAGCTACCCCTTCTCTACAGATCTGTCTGATCAGGAATCCTATTCCCTTTAGTAACAGAGAGTCTCCAAACACTTGGAAATGGAAACAAACCATCTAGCTTTCTTCCACATCCACAGGCAGCACAGAAACTGTGAAGAAAGATGTCTGTGTATGTGTGTGCACAAAAACATGTGAAGCATCTACAGAGGTAAATTCTGAAAAATCACATCCAGTTCTGAGAAATTCAGTTTTGTGGTAAGTCACCTCATGAGACTCACAACTCCAGGTCCAATTCTTTGTGGCAGTTCTGCCTTCATAACCCTCTTTGTATCGACTATCAATTTAATGGTCAACAGCTGCATCGGTGTGTGATGCAGCAGACCACAGAGAAATGAAAGATATTTTTTGAGGCAGTTAATGTTTTATCCCTTGAAATAAAATCTGTACATTAGAGGAGTCAGTACACACAACTGACCCCGATTTCTCCTAGCAACTTGTTTTAGTACTACCTTATTAGGAGTTTGAACTTTTTCAGGAGTAATTTCTTATTACTACCTTAATACACTAACACATGCCATTTACATTTGTCTTCTGTGAAGAGCACAACTAAAAAATCTGGTATAATAAAGTTTAACAAACCACAGACATCTAAGTCTTTTTACTGCCTGCAATATATACAGCAACAAGTGGGGCTTCCAATGCTCTCTGTACCTTCATGGCACATAATCCACCTCCCTCTCTTTTGACTTTGCAACTTCTTTAAAATTTCTGAAAGCGAAGGCTCTCTACTTCTCAGCTTCTTAACACTTCTGAGAGTTAAAAAAATGCTTCAGGGATCTAACACTACCTTCAGTATTGGACAGAAATAAATACCTAATTTCAAAACAAGTTAAACACTTGTCCTGTACTTATTATCTAATTCACAGATGTTCTATACAGTTTCAGGTTTTTACACTGAAGTTAGGTAAACTAAAGCACGCATTTCCCTACACACAGCTTTCACTGGCATGGTGGTTGTGTCATATCACACACGGAGATGGGACAGAAAAGCATTTGGAGAACAAGGGCAGAGATAAGGACTTCAGATACAAAACACACTTCAGATAAGTATTATTAAAAATAATTCAGACATGGGAAACAAAACCCATCTGTATTGTGCTGCAGTGGAGGGAAGCTGCTTTATATTGGCCTCCTCAGCAAGCATCCCAGTAAGGACTATGGTCCCCCCATCCTAGGCATTTTACAGGCCTACAAAAGCTCAGTTTGAAGGCAGTAACAGATACTTGTAATATCTGAAGGAGTTCTACACGATTCATCTACCCACTTGATTACTACTGCACGAGTTGGCATTTGATTGACCAGTTGACTCCATATTTCATTTTGGCACTTTGCCAGTTTCCCTAATAGTCCCCAATTTATTGCAACCCAAGGAGGTAACAGCAGTAAATTGCTTTGGTCTCCAGAGCATGTGGTTCAATACCTTAAAAGGAAGGAGAAATTCAGGGAGGAGACTGAAACAAAAGGTGATTCTGGAAAAAAAAAAATCAAAGCCTTGAAAAGAGGGCAGAGAGGAGGGACCGCTTGTGCCCACAGAAGAAAGGCTATCAAGGTAGACTTTCTGCTCTCTATAGAAAGCTATAGAAAAGGCATATGTCTTTAGAGCGCTCCACTAAACTCTTTTTTGTTAAACAAAACTTAAGTCAGAAAACTTGAGTCCCTTTATTTTAGTGTGGTCATAGTCCCTGGAGGGGGCAATTGCAAGGTCTGGTCCAACAAGAGAAGGGACTGCTATTCTCTATGGCATTCACTGGCTTAATGTTGAGAGGCCTGCTAACTGATGGTGATGAGAGCCTGGAAAACCTCCAAGTTGTGAAAAGCATTTGCAACAGTTTCTAACACAGAAGACCTCACGCCATCAGAGGAAAACCAAACCACCCAAACTATCTTTTTCTTTTTCAGTAGAGTAATAACTTGGAGGGAGCTGAGCCAGAAAAACAGCTCAGCTCTGGAGGGAGTTCTGCTGAGTCAGATTTAAATAGAGCCATAAGGTTGTCTGGTTCCCCCAAGCATTTTGTCCACAGCAGAGGGCTCTGACGCTTTGTGAGAGGAAGGCTTAACCAAGATGACTCCATGAACACCTACTCGGGAAGAGGTTACATCCCCCTCCTGAAGGCTGGAGATGATCCATTTGGCAACCACCTAAGTAGTTGCGCAGAAGGAAAATATTTATTGTATTTTGTAAGCAATTAGACACAGGGAGAGCTTGCACCATGCCTAGCCAGCTTGTCGTACATCAGAGTTGTATTACAGAGCACATGAGAACAACAGAAGTTACAATAGCCTCTTCATGCACCAGACAGTCAGAACTCTTTCTCAAAGGAGTGTTTTCCAGGGATCTGCTACCAAGCAGGTGAGCGAGTAGAAAGAGGCTGAATCGAACAAAGCCAAGACTGTTACTTAGCCCTAAATCCAAAAATTTTGGCTGAAAGGGCTGCAATGTGGTTGAAGATGTTTTTATTACAAGAGAAAGACATAAATGATAGGGCAAAGTTACCTGGTAAATAAGATGGAATCTAAAAGCTATATATTTTGTATCAATAGACCTGAGCTCAGTCTTTCACAGCCCTAGGCTTGTATAAAACATTTGCAATACCGCAAACATCAGTCAAAACACCCCTCCTGAGATGACAAATCACTGTTGTGCTTTTTGAAAATTACTTGACAATTTGCTGAAAAACAACTGTTTCTGGATGCATACAGAAGCAGCAGCAACACATCTCAGGATTCGATATCCTTGGACATATTACATATCTAGGAAAAAAAATGCTGTCAGAAGCAGACTCAACAAAAAAGCAAGAGTCTGATACTAAAATATGTTAATATAATGACAGTGTGAGTACAAGAGTACATCTTTTTTTTGATCCCCAAAGCAAAACACAATTTTCCTCAGAATGTTTAACAAAAAAGGAAGGGGAGGGGGGGAAATAAATCAATCAATCAACTTACATGTGTACTGCAACCCAAAGAATACAGAACAACTTACTGATAATCAACAAATATATGCTGTTTTCCTTACCTGAGATGCAGGAGGAGACAATAAATCTGATTTTAGTTCCTTTAATGTCTGCAGTAGAGAGGCTACAGCTTCCTCATTTGATACAGACCAATCGTTAACTGTTCTGTTAAACAGAAATACTTTTTCAGTATCAGGTTGATTTGCAGTAATGTTAACATACATTTGATTCCTTCTGACTGGATGATCTTTAAGTTTTGAGGCTGTAATTACACACTATTCATTATACAAAATACTATGAATACACACAGAAATTAGCAAGTTTTGTTAATTTTTGAAAGTAGAATTTCTAAATAGTGCCGCATAAGGATTTATTCAGAAGTCTGTATTTTATACCAGTCTGAAATTCTACCATGCAAATTCAGGCTGCAGCAAAACATCACCAGTATTTTACTCTGCTGCCAAAGAAGTAAGAAATTACTGTGACTTGGCTCTTTCCTGACCCCTAGCTTTTCCCTGCCATGCTCAATGGAGTTTCCCATTCTAAACTTGCAGATGGGTTGGTTAACCTGGTTTTTTGATCACTCTCTAATCAGACTGCTACAGTTGCCAAACTACCAAACGACTCTTTCCAGTAGGGTTTTTGTTGGAGTAGTTCTTTTTAAGCAGGGTCACTTCACAGATCTAGTTCAAATGCAGGCACACAAGCTTCTACGGGGAACG
The DNA here is from genome assembly GCF_034638445.1 of Ciconia boyciana. Classification (NCBI taxonomy): domain Eukaryota; kingdom Metazoa; phylum Chordata; class Aves; order Ciconiiformes; family Ciconiidae; genus Ciconia; species Ciconia boyciana. The sequence continues at coordinate 44,601,365 of NC_132943.1, read as the reverse complement.
GCTGCGGTGGGATGACAACAACCCGAGTCTGCTGCCACCACGAAACCATGGTTTCACACAAGGTTAAGTCTTGTAAGCAGATATACCACTCATTCTCTTCAGCACAGGGCTCTCAGCCATGACCCACACAAGTTCAGAAGCAGGATAGAAAGAGAACTACTGTTTTATGAACAACTACTCACTTATCTACAGTTTTATATACGAACTCATTCAGGTGTACAGCTACAAAGAGCAACTGCTGCCTTATCTTCTCTAGCTGTTGTTGCTGCTGTTGCAAATGCGATTTTTCAGTTTCTTTTGTCATGGCTTGTTTGGCATTTCCATCTTTGTTTAAGGTACACAACAGTTCTTGCTGACGGTTTGGACGGTTTCTTTCTCTTTCTTCTAATATTGCCAGTATTTCCTGCAGCTCTTTAATTCTTTGTTCATCCCTCTGGTGTTGCCGTTCCAAGTTTTGCTATTTGAATAGAATAAGTAGTAGTTAGTTGCATCTTATACATACACACACACACACATATATATAGATACACACATAAGTGTTTTTTGGTTTTGTGGTGGTGGTTGTTTTTTTTTTTTATACACTCACACACATACAGACTGCAAATAAAAGCATCACACCTGACCAGCATATCCATCTCAGTGTTCCTTAACTCACAGACCACTTTTAGGGGAAGGCTTACAGTACTGCCTTCCAGGACCACCAGGAAGCCTTTTAATGGCTCTGGAGTGGGCATTTTCTCCATCCATTTCCAGGTGTGGTGACGGTCAAGCCTCCAAAGAGCCTACAAAGCCTCCCTCCTCCTCTAATGAAAGCGAAGGAGCTGAGAAACAAGAAGGGTGAAATCGGTACTGTGGTACTGTCGCAAGCCATAATTAGGAGCCTAGCTCAAAATAAGAGCAATGACATGAAACCTAGGTCGGTTCCGTTCTGTGTTTAAGCCATATTCTTCTCCATCTGTTAATGACCCGCAATTCCCAGCATAGACAACGCTGTAAAGATCAACTTCTGTCAACAATAAACCCAGCCACAAACCCCTAAAAACAGCTGTGTTTGAGAAATGCAGGAAGAGAGCTCATCTAATGCATTTTTCAGAATGCTTTGTTTAAGGGAAGGAAACATTTCAATTAAAGAACACCATCCACAGGGTTAAATCCCAGTTTGTGGCTATTTCGATGTAAGGCAAGACTTGCAGAGGCATTCTCACCAGTCTCTCTTGATCTCTTTGCCAGTCCTTCTGTTTCTCTAGCTCTGTTTGCTGCTGCTGCCTTCTCTCTCTCTCCTCTTTCTTGTTTTTATCTTTCTCTTTCATCATCTTGAAGAGTGACTGCAGTTGTTCCCAGTCAGCTTTCAGCTTTGCCTCTCTCTCCTTCTGGGCCTCTAAGGAACGGATTACCTCTTGCTTTTGACCCTGAAGAGATTCCAGCGTAGCTCGCAATTTGTCACTGACCTCTCTCTCCTTCTGAGTTTCCTCGCAGCACATCTGTACTTCAGCCTCTAGCTGCCTTTTGGAACGAATGGCCTTCTGGTGCGTTTTCTCAATAATAGCAGCTAGCTCCATAGTTCGGGACCTCTCTTCTTCCAGCTGGGCTTGGAGCTCTCGAACAAAGGCTTGTTCCAGCAGCGACTCCCTGTGCTGACAAGAAGCACCTTCTTTCACTCTCATGCTCAACTGTTCTGTCAAAACACGTTCGTGATTCAAGGAATTCAGGAGCTCCAATGAACGATTTTTCTCAGCATCCAAATTTCTCTGTAGCTCCGACAGTTTGGTCTGTTCCTGGGACAGCAATGCTTCACAGCGGGAGTGCTCGATCTGAAGTTCCTTGCGGAGATTATCATTTACCGTTTGCTCGTGCTCTAAGGACACAGCCAGCTGGCTATTCTGCACCAACTGCAACTCCAAGGCAGCCTGCAGCTCCTGTTCAAAAGGGGGAAGCACATATTAATAGTCCAGCACAAACACTCATTTGTGGGGCAGGCTGGCATTCGGCAATTTTCAACCTCCTGTTTTATCCCAGAAGAAATTCAGGACTGAACTGGAGTAGTTCAGGTATTAAAAAGTTTAATTTAAAATTACAAGTTTAATTTTCTAATTACAAGTGCCAGAAGCATGCTTGTTAGCAATATGACACCAAGTAACAAAACCAAGGATTGTAATGTTAAAATATCATCCAGTACATTTTTTTTCTTCAATTAGTAAGACCCTCATTAGGAAATCACTATTCTTTACATCACTCAGTCCCCTTAATAAGTGACATCTGAAGCAGAAATAACCCATGTTGATTTAAAAAGAACCAAAAATATAAGCAGTGAGCATAGATGTAAAACCTCTGGATTTTACAGCCCATCTGTTTAAAGCACACAGCACAGACCAATAAAAATAATCCATCCGTAGGTCCGTTTTGGGAGCCAGCCTTTCTTCAGAAGGAAAGGGAGCGACTGAAGGGGCAGTCCCAGGGCGCTTGCAGACAGTCAGAGCTAGCATTGCTGTCATCCTAGCAGGGGGGGTCTGCCCTACCACCAGCCAGCACCACCTCTCCTCTGATCTTGCAGAAAGCCAGGTCAGATGCTAAGTGGCATCAGCTTTCCCTAGTACAACTTCAAGGGAGGATTTGGGAATGCAAGACTGCAGCAATGTGAACTGTGAATGGTTTAATCTGGTGCACAGCTACACCTGGGGCAACGCGCTTTTCTCTTTGCCTTGGCTAAGATGGTCCCTGCCTTCCCAGCTTGAGCAGTCTTTTTACAAGATGGAGGATGTTAGCACCATGTCCTACCATGCAAGTAGTAACAAAAATCCCAACAAACAAAAATCACCCACAAACCTAAACATCTACCAGAAAGATGGTGTGAGAGACCAGACTACAAGGAAGTAGAGTCAGAATTGTGTTCCCTCACTTAGGGCATTTAACTAGGATTGTTTTGGAGTTATCTGATAGAGTTTGGTTTTGGTTTTTAAGTTTAAAAAAAGGTTTCTGTTAAATCTTCCTTCTTTTCCAGTCACTTCAGGCCTTTTACAAGAGCTGAGTCATTGCTATCACAGTATAAAAGAGAAAGCTGTTCATTTGTCTTCTGTTCAATTCAGAAGAAAGGGAATTAAAAAAAAAAAGACTACTTTGGTTAACCTCCAAAAATACATGTTATATTGGGAAGGCTCCAGTTACTCTGCCAAGCATATATATCATTGGGAGGTTTTCTCTATAATTCTCAGTTGATCACACACATCACATCCTCACAGCACGTTTGCTCTGGAATAAAGTGTGCAGTTACACAGTTGTAGAATCTGGTTCTCCCTACACAGCAAGGGGCAGTACAAAACTGGTCCCAAGAATGGGAAAGCATAAGGCTCCAAAACCACTAAGAAGATATGGGAAAAAAAAAACCCACACAAAACCCAAAACCATACAACTTTTGCTTATTTCTGCATGTGCAATTAAAGAGGGTAACTGGAAGCTTTAATTCTGTGAAAACAAAATAAACGCTGTGCACACTGAGTAGAAGTTTGTTTTTTTTTTTTTTTTAAACAGTTATTAAACAAAAAACATCGAACATGAAAAAGACTGCAAAAAAAACCTGGTAGTTAACTGCATGCAGCAAGGGAGGTGAACTGAAGCACTGAGATGTAAGGCATTACCTCCAAGGCCTTTGTCTTTTCATCTTCTGCTTTCTTACGCTGAAGCTGTTGTTCCTCAAACAAACCTCGTAGCTCTGTTTCCTTCAGATGCTCAGTCTGCAAGTCTTCAAGTGCAGCTGTCAAATCCTTTTCTTTTTTTCCCAGTTCAAAACTGCAAAGTTCAAAATGACACTTCTATCTATGTTCAGAACAGAACATCCTTCCCCAGCAACCCAAGCAGGACATTTTGGGTTACTTTTTGTGAGTCGGTCTATAGCCTTGTTTCTTTAGGATGCTCTCTGCTCTTTCTAATGAGGGTCAGTTTTTAAGTCACAACTATTTAGCATCTGAAAACATTTGCCTCCCTGCAAGCAAAGCTAGAATTGCTCTATTTAGTAACAATTAAGAGAGAGGGAGAAGTTATCTATCCTGGCAGAGCAAAGCTGTGAGAGGAAAGAAAAACATTGGCATACACGGGGAATAAGGAGGGAGAAGTGGAGAAAAAACCATACACTAGGGGGACGGGGGAAGTGAAGAAAAAACCCGTATGCTAGATGACAGGAAAACGGAAGTACCAACCAAAAGACTAAGACAAAAGCTGCAGTAGTGGGGTACATCAAGGATCTAGCCTGTTCAGTTTTATTACACCCATACAACATGCACTTGCTTCCACAACCTTCTCAGTCAAGGCTACAGAAAAGGTAAATATGCAAATTTGAATTGAAGAATAAATAAATTTAAGCAGTTAGTAAAGAAAAATGAACATATCCATGAAAAGTGAGAGGTTAGTTTTCCTCCTTGTGTTTCCAAGTGCTAAGCTATTTGCAGATCCAATGAGAGCTCTTTCAGACCTGTTGATAAATAAAATAGAATAGAAGAATAAATCTACTTCTCACCGTAACTGGTTTATTTCCCTCTGAAGCTCTTCTAGGGATTTCTGCAGCCTTTCATTCTCTTGCTTACTTTCATAAAGCTCTGATTTCAGGGCTGCTTTTTCGTGATTCAAGAGATCACATGTTTCAGAGGCTCTCTTCTGCTCCTCAGACAGGGTGCTGTGCAAGTCACTTACGATAGATTTTTCCTGCTGAAGCTTATATTCTAACAATTCAACTAGGATAAGAAAATGTTAACAGTTATTTGTATTGCAGAGAACTTGACAACGTTATCCATTACACTGGTTCAATCTGGGGAAAAAAAACCAAAACAGCTGTATTAAAGTGTTCTTGTCTGGAAAATTAATTTCTTTTCAAACATAAGATGAGTTAGCAGAGAGATGCACATACATGCTACAGCTTTGCTGCTAGTGGACCACGGCAAAGTGAGAAGAACATGAAACCTGGGTGAGACTATGAGAGCTACTGTGATACAATGTAAGTAACCTGTTACTAATGGATTCTAAACCTCATTAAGCAAACCCACCCCTTTACTAGCAAACATATATACAGAACTTCCTGAAAACCAACAAGGGTATTTTACTATCCTTGATGGGTTTTCTACATGTATACACTATTGACCAAAGAGTCGCCCTTCGGTTCTATTGCTTTGGGTTATTTTAAAGCTTCTCTTCACTTTTCACAGATTTTTCTTAACTACTAATATTAGAAAGAAGAATTCCTTCCTCTGCTAAAATTGTAGGAAATCTGAGTGCATTAGCAAAACTGAAGAATTGTACAGCATCTGCTTCTTTGCAAAACAATCTCTTTTTGCCTTTTATCTTCTAGGCAAAAAGGAGAGAACTGACATAGAAGACCAGATAGCAAGAACTTGGCGATTACTACCTTTCCTCCGAAGGTGGTGTTCCTGTTTGCTCCCATGATCTTCTGCATTGGTAAGGGTTTCCTGTAACTGCTGTAGCTTCTCCTGGTTCTGAAGATGTGTCATGCGTAGCTGAGCTCGGAGGTCCTGTATTTCAGAGAGCAAGCTATTCCGGTCTGAGGAGAAAAGGTGCTCTACAACCATCTGCCTCTGTTCCTCCTGAAAACAAACCAAGTCCTGTTAAATCTACAAGGCTATCCCCATAGTTTCTACAAGGATAAATCCTAGAGAAACCCTTGCAGTACAAGTTTTATATGGAGGCAACTTCAAATGACTAAGTTCATGCTTCATATTAACACAAAATGTTAACATTAAGTATCAAAGAAAACCCCCACTAGCTTCCAAACAGAATAATAGTTACTAATAATAGTTTATACGTAATAGTTAACTACAAACCATTTGGTCTGAACCTAAAAACTGGATATTATCAGCAAAAAAAATCCCAAACAGATTCAGAATTAGCTCAATATATACCCTTTGCAAGAGAAGTCTGTGAAGCTCTGGATGGAATTCTTCCCCTTGTCCTTTTTAATCAAATATTTCCTTCTCACTATCACAATCTTTCTGGGTGCCAGCTAAAATACTCAATAGGCTTTGTAACACAATATACAAAATTTGAGAAAAATGGTACCAAAACATAGACTATAAAAGCCTACTGATCCCACACAATCTGGATTAATGCACAAGATAAGATTTAAAAATGGAAGTAATAAAAATGTAAAAACCATTAAAAATACAGGGAAATAGAAGTGATTTATGAGCATAACACTTTAAGAGGTTTTCTTACTTGTTGTTTCATGATATACTCCAGTTTTTCCACTAATGAACCTTCATCACCAGACCCAGGATTGGAGAAGTGAGACTGTAAGTCAATTTGCAACACATTTCTCTCCTTCTCAAAAATGCTCTGTACTGCTTGCAGAAGTTCTCCTCTCCAGTCAGCAGGAATACCTGAATGTTCCTGTTAAAATTTATTTTTTTTTTAAAATGGCATCTCTCTCAATCTCTAACCCACCGCCTTTCATATCATTACTGTGTAAGAGTACACCTGTGTGTTAATTTAAGCAGACCAAAGGTGTTTAAAGAGGCCTGTTCAAACCTCAGAGAGTCCCTTGCTCCTCATACATATATATATAAACACAAACTACATAACAATATACATTTATATATATAAAAACTGGTTACATTCCTTTAAAGGATATTTTTACTGTCATACCTTGTTTCCTCTATCTGCCACCTTGCTAAGGTAATCTTTTAGCGACTGTATAGCATCCAGCAAGGCTAAGCCCTCCTTCTGCCATCCCTCCATCACTGCTCTGGTCTGATGAACATTTTCCAGCTCTCTAAAACCAAAGGGACATTCTGACAAAGCCAATATTTTGCGGCTCTCCTCATATACCATCTTCAGCACAGTCTGAGAAGGAAAAAAAAAACAAAAACGGATAATGCATAACATTAGGAAACAGGCATCAGCATCCTGACAGTGTAAGAGTAGGATGGGATAGCACTAGACAACAAAAATAAGACAGCTGTCCAAGGCTGTGATACAGATAAAGGCATGCAGGTCTGCCCTGCTACTTGGTATGCTTAATAAACTAAGAATACACATATACACACACATATAGCGTGAGCCAACAGTTACCAGAGAATTTTTATCTCCTAACAACTGAGTCAATATTTAAGAATACAGTGGCCACTGTATTCTTAAATACTGTATTCACAATGTTAAAGTACAAACGGCAGCCTTGGCCAGCGCATCTTATTGCTGTGTACATCAACACGCTGATATGCAATTAAGCCAAAGGACTGTACTTTATCTTTGTCGTTTCTGAACTATTTAGCCAACTTTCCTGAGAATAAATTAAATTCTATCAAGTCTGAAGCCATGTTACTAAACCTCAGTGATGCCAGAAAATTGAGTTACGTATTTAGACAACCTTGGCTTAATTTAGCAGATTATGTACAAATAACATCTCCCAAAATAATCAAGTCTTAATAATTTAGACAGTGGAAATTGTTTCCTCTGACATTGTCAGGCAAAATAATCTCTTTTAAATAAATTCCTTGTTCACAAACTATTACATCATGCACAGATGTTTCCTGGTCTCTTTTCAAGGAAGGTCACTGGAGATTTAAGTCCTTTCTACACACATCTCATCAGAAATATCCCAGCCTCGATGTGGAGCTGTTCCTCGTTGCTATTCACTTCAACAACAATACAGAGTACTTTGCTTTAACTCTTGATGTTCCTTCTTTGCACTTTTTTGAATGACTTAACTTTTGAACCAACTTGAGTTGCTTTTCTGTCACCGGAATCAAAATAGTGATTACTTCAAGAACCAATGCTAAACAATGAAAATCTTTAGTAAACATTAACAACAAAAGCACACTAAAGTGTTCAAACCAAACGTTCAGTACTGGAATATGCACTCAAATCTTACAGCGAGTAAAGTCTAGACTGATGATCCACGAAAGAAACCAAATAAAAAATTCTCTGTTTCTTAAGACAAAATAAAATTCACCTCTTCCATGAAGTCTATGAAACTATGCTCTTTGAGGATTATTAATTTTTTAGATACAGTGGTTGGAAGGGACCTTTAAAGATCATCTAGTCCACTCCCCCTGCCACGGGCATGGGGACATCTTTCATTAGATCAGGTTGCTCAAAGCCTTGTCCAACCTAATTTTGAACACTTCCAGGGATGGGACATGCACAGCTTCTCTAGGCAACCTGTTCCAGTGTCTCACCACCCTCATTGTAAAGAATTTCTTACTTATGTCCAATCTAAATCTACCCTCTTTCAGTTTAAAACTATTGTTCCTTCTCCTGTCACTACAGACCCTGGTAAAAAGCCCCTCTCCATCTTTCTTATAAGCCTCTCTCATATATTGAAAGGCCGCAAGAAGGTCTCCCTGGAGCCTTCTCTTCCCCGTGTCAAACAACCCCAACTCTCTCAGCCCCTCTCTACAGGAGGGGTGTTCCAGCCCTCTGATCATTTTTGTGGCCCTCCTCTGGACCCACTCCAACAGGTCCATGTCTTTCTGCTGGCCACACTTCTTTTGATGCAGCCCAGGAGACGGTTGGCTTTCTGGGCTGTGAGTGCACAGTGCCGGCTCACGTCCAATTTTTCATCCACCAGTATCCCCAAGACCTTCTCCACAGGGCTGCTTGCAATCCATCCATCCCCTAGTCTATAGTGATACTGGGGATTGCCCCGACCCAGGTGCAGGACCTTGCACTTGGCCTTGTTGAACTTCGTGAGGTTCACATGGGCCCATTCCTCCAGCCTGTCCAGGTCCCTCTGGATGGCATCCCTTCCCTCAAGTGAATCAACTGCACCACTCAGCTTGGTGTCATCCACAACCTTGCTGAGGGTGCACTCAATCCCACTGTCTATATCATTAATGAAGATCTTAAATAGTATTGGTCCCAGTACAGACCCTTGAGGGACACTACTCATTACTGGTTTCCACTTGGACATTGAACTGTTGACTGTAATGCTTTGAACATGGCCATCCAGCCAATTCCTTATCCATATAACAGTCCATCCATCAAATCCATCTCTCTCCAATTTAGAGGCAAGAATGTTGTGGGGGACCATATCAAAGGCCTTACAGAAGCCCATGGAGATGACATCACTTGCTCTTCCCTTGTCCACCGATACAGTCACTCCATTGTAGAAGGCCACCAGATTAGTCAGGCATGATTTGCCCTTGGTGCAGCCATGTTGGCTGTATCTAATCACCTTCCTGTGTTCCATATGCTTCAATATACATTCCAGGAGGATCTGTTTCATTATCTTACTGGGCACTGAGGTGAGGCTGAAAGGTCAGTAGTTCCCAGGGTCCTCCTTGTTACTCTCTTTAAAAATGGGTGTGGTATTTCCCTTTTCTCCAGTCACTGGGGACTTCACCTGACTGCCATGACTTTTCAAAAATGATGGGGAGTGCCTTAGCAATGGTATCTGCCAACGCCCTCAGGACTCTGGGATTCATCTCTTTGGGTCCCACAGACTTGTGTATGTCCAGGTTCCTCAGGTGGTCTTGAACCTGATCTTCTCTTACAATGGGAGGGACTTCGTTCCCTCAGTCCCTACTTTGAGGTTCAGGAACTTAAGATGTGAGAACAGTGATTGCCAGTGAAAACTTGGCAAAAAAGCCATTAGTACCTCAGCCTTGTCAGTTGTCACTAGTTCTCCTGTCTTATTCATCATGTGTGTGTGCGTATATGTGTGTGTGTGTGTGTGTGTGTGTGCACACACATTTTCTTTAATCTTCCTTTTCTGTCCAATGTACTTGTAGAAGCCCTTATTATTATTCTTCCTCACATTCCTTGCCAAATTCCCCTCCAGTTGTGCCTCAGCTTTCCTGATCCCATCCCTACATATCCAGGCAGTGTCCTTATATTCTTCCCAGGTTACATATCCCTGGTTCCACTCTGCCTGTGCATTTCCTTCTTACACTTTAGTTTGACCAGGGGGTCCTTACTGAGCCGTGCTTGTCTCCTGCCTTCCTTGCTTGATTTCCGACACATGCGAATCAAAAGCTCTGGTGCTCTAAGAAAGGCGTCCTTAAATAGCTGCCAGCTCTGTTCTGCTCCTTTATCCCTGAGGGCAGTTGCCCAGGGAGTCCCATCCACAGATTCCTTGAGCAAGCTTTCAGCTGTTTTCCTAAAATTCAGGGTCCTGACTCTACTCTGTTTTTCAAAGACAGCTCTGTACAATCAATCTTTTTTTTTTTCTTTTTACATAGAGAGAAACCCCACTGACTCCTTCCTCACCTGATCTCTTCTGAACACTTTATAGCCATTGATTGCATCATTCCAATCATGTGATTTCTCCCACCAAGTTTCAGTGATAGCAACTAGGTCATAGCTTTCTAGCTGCACAGTGACTTCCAACTCCTCCTGTTTGTTACCGATGCTATGTGCATTGGTATAGAGGCACTTCACTTGGGCTGTTGACTGTGTCACCTTTTTGGAGCAACAAGCCCCAGTTCCTTTAAGGCATTTCATAGGTGTTTCCCTGTTGGTTCCTAATACATCAGCCGCCCCTGGCTCTTCTCTGTTGCTCAAACTCCATCGCCGCCTTCTGCTAAGTCTAATTTAAAGCTCTCCTTACAGGTTTGGCCAGCTTATTGGTGAAGACATTCTTGTCCCACTTGGTCAGGTGAATCCCATCAGCTCCCAACAGACCTGGCTTCTCAAAGGTAAATCCATGATCATAGAAACCAAAACCTTGAGTACAGCAGCAGCTACACAGCCACGCATTCACCTGTTCATGTCCTCTTTCCTGGACCCTTTCCTCTGCCTGGGAGGATAGAGGAGAATACCACCTGTGCTCCCAATCCTTTTAACATTGATCCGAGGGACATACAGTCTCTTTTGATGGTTCCAAGTTGCCTTTTTACAGTATTGTTAGACCCTACATGGAACAGTAGGGGCAGATGATAATCTGTAGTGTTCACCAGGCAGGCAGCCTCTCAGTGATGGCACGAATAAAAGCTCCTGGTAGGCAGCAAACTCCTCTAGAGGCTGGACTGCAAATAGGTGCTTCAGTGCCTCTCAGCAAGAAATCTCCAATTACTAATACTTTACGTGCTTTTCTGGTGGCACCAGTTCTAATGCAAGTGGGTGGTTGCATCAACTTTGCATGGTTGGCTTTTCCTGGATCACGTCAGTTACTCAACGTGCTCTTCATTCTCTAGCCCCAGAACATCATGTTTGTTATGAAGGGGCACATCAGAGGATGGGGGAAAGTTCTTCCTTCTGCCCCGAGCAGAGACAAAGGTCCAGTCTCCTTCATGTCGTGAGTCACTTGTGTCAGTCAGCTTGAGTTTGAATTCAGGCTTGCCTTCCCCTTGCGTAGCCTTCCTTCATTGCACAGATCTTCCTTCATTTTGCTGAGCAAGCTGAAAGAATCTGCTAAACTTTTTAGGAGGCAGCATTTGCTTTCTAGGAAGTGTATATCTTCTAGTTTCTTACTACTCAAGTTTCTTCAAGTATTCGAACTCCCTGTAGCCTTCTGCACTTACCCACTTAACTTCTCACCAGCCTCCCAGATGAGATGATTTGGAGCACTGGATTTCTCCCTTTCACCAGCTGGAGTTCCTGGAATGGCTGAGAGCTTGTTCAGCTGCAGCACCAAACCAAAGAGTCCCAGGCATATACTTTCTTAAACTTGCCTTACTGACTAGAGTAAGCATTGCTCAGTCTTCTGTATGTTCTTCATACTCCTTGAACTGATCCCTCCACACCTTGCAGTGGTGTTTCCACAGCTCTCCATCATATCAGAATGAGAAGAATAGGCAGGGGAGTATGATGTCAGCTAGCTATGCTTACTTATGAAACAGCTTTCTGTACAGCCTCCAAGACAAACCCATAAATCAGATCAGTCAGTCCTTGTACTGCCACATTCTGGAACATCACCAGTGCTGTCCTAGCAAAACTTTTTAATTCTAGCTAGCACAAGCAAGACAAATGTCAGTAAATTTGTCACATGAGATAAAAAATAACTCAAGAACCAGAATCAACCTGAAGTTTAAACCATTACAGAACAGTTTACAGTGTAAAGGTAGCAGCTAACTCTATTATATAGTAGCATTTTCATTTTCACTGTTTCAGTTTTAATTTGCTAGTATGCTTATATTAATCATATATTACCTTCAGCTGTGGTGAAAGTATTTCCTTTTCTCTCATTGATTCCATAATATCTGGAAACATTCCACAGTACCGCAGATAAGCCATGAAACTAGCATCTAGGTGGTCTGATGTCTGTAGCTCCTGCTTTAGTTTAGCTGCCAAATTTGAGCTGGTATCTGAAGAAAGAGACAGCCCCCCGCCCCCACAAGCATTACAAAGCTGAAAAGAACTTGAAGCCAGCATAACTGCTTGCAAAATAACCATTATTTCTTCTGCTAGTATGAATGCAGGGTCAGCTGAAGTTAGTTGATTGAGATCTCAACTAACTTAAACAAGTAAAAAGGTTGTAAGTTGCCTTTAGCACGAGAGAAAGTGTTGTAGTTAAGTCAGGACTCACTAAAACCCCATGCCTCCTTTTCAGTATATAAAGATGAAAAGGTAAAAGCAGTCTTCCACTAGCACAAATACACAAGTCTTCCTGAACAAAGAAGCACCTGACAAAGGCATACCTTTCAAATAAAAGGTCTACAGAAAAAGAAAATGGGGGAAAGAGGAAACATTGTAATATTTTTATACTGAAGGTAACGAAAGGTAAAAGGAATCTACAAACAAACTTACTGCTGCCATATCCATCGCTCATTGCATCTATGGCAGATGCTCTTGATCTTACATCATCTTGTAAATCAGAAGGGGTTAACGTTAGATTATCAGCTTCTCTCATCTGCTTGGAAATAATTTTTCACATTAATTTAGTTTTCTGAATCCAGCTGTAGAGTTTTCTGCATTTATAACAACTTTGTTACTAGGGCAGATTTTAGCAAATGCCTACTTGATCGTAGTGTTAGAGATGGCAAATACCATGATGAATGTGTGACATTGGTGCTCTTTCGAACCCACTCCGTCTCATTTTTTTTCTCCCTTTCAATAGTCTTAAGAAATAGACATGTATTTATAATTAATTGCCCTTCAAGAGCAAGGCACAAAAATATACAACCAAAGATTAATTTTCTGAAGTACAGGCTTTATCTTCCTGTGAAATGATACAGACACAAATATATAAAATATTTCCATTAAAAAGAAAAACCTCTATTCTCTGATTTTGAAACAGTCTCTCCTATCACTCAATGACAGATATTCATTAGTGGAGAACTCTTACAGTAAACTGAGTACTGTGGTAGCAAAAAAGTTTTACAGGTCTTAGCTCAATTACTTGCACATGAAGTATTACAACTAGTATCACAAATTTATCAGTTACTTCCATATAGCATCACTGCAAAAGTACCGGGATTTGAAGAGTCCTCTCAACAAATCTTCTGAGAGCACAAGAGCAATACCCATATTTTTACTGACACATCAGCAGTGTATAGACATACAGAATGCAAAGCTTACTGTAAGCAGCTTATTGATCAATTTTAGGTTTTGGAAGACCATTTTCAGTTATTAGCAGCAGTGGTAAACAGTGTTTTAATACAGGCCAGAATTTGCTCCACTATCTGACAGTGAGAGAGGAACTAACAATCGTATGTCCAGAACATTACCAGACGTACTCCTCTCGGTGCATAAGTTTCTACTAGTTGGAGCCAACGGCCCAACAATGATCCAAGGGGGACAGAGCTGAGCAGTCTTGTTTAATTAGAATTAAATCAGACATCAGCTATCACTTACCAAAATCTTCTTCCCCATATCTTGGTCATCATCAACAGAGTAGGTACTTTCAGAGAAAGCTGGCGATTTTCTATCTACTCCCACTGCTGCTTCCTCACTGCCATTTTCATACAGGTTAGAATATCCCAGCAATACAGAATTATCTTCTTGCATGGATGACCTGTTATGCATCATTTCAAAATCCGTGCTTTCAACTTCCGAAAAGGGCGTCAGATGAAGCACTGGTTGAAGTTCCATGCTTATATCTTGCTTTCTCACTATCTCAGGTGAGCCCCATGAAGCCATATCTGCAACGAAATTCTGGAAGTCTTTTGAAGTGTCTTTGCCCATGTTCAAATTGTGTTTTGGAGAATCAGGAGTTTGATGAATTTCCAGCATTTGCTGGCAATGCTTTTTCAAATCTTGCTCCTCTTCAGAGTTGTTGATCACGTCCAGTTCCTGAGTCAAGATATTTTCTTGTGATTGCTTAATCTGAGTTTTTGGATTTATATTGTGAGTCATCAAGTCAAACACAACTTCATCTTTTTCCTACAATGAAATAACACATATTAATTGTTGAATGGATTTAAATATGATTTTACAAACTGAAAAACATGCATTTAGAAGATCTTCTCAAATTTAATAGTCGTATCTATTATTATTCCCAGGTTTTATGTAAAAATGATCCGACAGCTTAGTATATTTTATATGCCAGCTAACCAGGCTTTTTAACAAGCGTATCATGAACAGGAGGAAAAAAAAACATCTGTACAATAAGCAAATTTATTTCTGCAGAGCTGACTTTTGATTCAATCAGGAAAAAAGGTATTCCTTGTAGGTGTGTAGATAATCTTCCTACTTTCAAATAAGTACAAATCAAGACCCGTTGCTTTCCTAACTGGACAAATGTCCTGAACTATTTTAAGGCTTAATTCCTGACCCAGGGCACCAGGAAAAAATGGTTAAGAAGTCTACAGACAGTTCCTATGCCTGCTATTTCAATGCAGGGGAAACTGTCGACCATGTACTTCTAGCCACTGGAGGGAAGAGCAACACGGATTCACATGTCCCATCATGTGAGACACCCAACAGCCATACATACCAACATACTATATCCTAAATTTTGGTAAGGCCATACTTGCACCTTTTAGCATCCTATTCCCACTGGGGTACTCTACCCTTTTTTTATTATTATTTTTCCAAGCCTCAAACAACAAACTTAGGTCTCTGCTGATCAGCAACACTGCAGACCATTTCTCAAACTCTGACTCCATAAAAACAGACACACTAGGTGTGGTGGGTTGACCCTGGCTGGATGCCAGGTGCCCACCAAAGCCACTCTATCACTCCCCTCCTCAGCTGGACAGGGGAGAGAAAATATAATGAAAGGCTTGTGGGGTGAGATAAGGGCAGGGAGATCAGTCACCAATTACTGTCACAGGCAAAACAGACTGGTCTTGGGGAAATTAATTTAATTTATTACCAATCAAATCAGAATAGGATAATAAGAAATACAAACAAATCTTAAAAACACCTTCCCCCCACCCCTTCCTTCTTCCTGGGCTTAACTTCACTCCCAATTTTCTCTGCCTCCTCCCCGAGTGGCACAGGAGGATGGGGAATAAAGGTTGCGGTCAGTTCATCGCATGTTTCTGCTGCTCCTTCCTCCTCAGGGGAAGAAATCCTCACACTCTTCCCCTGCTCCAGCATGGGGTCCCTCCCACAGGAGACAGTCCTCTACCAACTTCTCTCCTTCCCGGGGGCTGCAGTTCTTCACAAACTGCTCCAGCGTGGGTCCCTTCCACGGGGTGCAGTCCTTCAGGAACAGACTGCTCCAGCGTGGGTCCCCTGCAGGGTCACAGGTCCTGCCAGCAAACCTGCTCCAGCGTGGGCTCCTCTCTCCATAGGGTCACAGGTTCTTCCAGGAGCCTGCTCCAGTGTGGGCTTCCCACGGGGTCACAGCCTCCTTCGGGCATCCACCTGCTCTGGCATGGGGTCCTCCACGGGCTGCAGGTGGATATCTGCTTCACCGTGGACCTCCATGGGCTGCAGGGGACAACCTGCCTCACCATGGTCTTCACCATGGGCTGCAGAGGAATCTCTGCTCCAGCACCTGGAGCACCTCCTCCTCCTCCTTCTTCACCTTGGAGTCTGCAGAGTTGTTTCTCTCACGTATTCTCACGCCTTTCTTCAGCTGCTGGTGCACAGTTTTTTCCTCCCTTCTTAAATATGTTATCACAGAGGGACTACCACCGTCGCTGAGTGGCTCAGCTGTGGCCAGCGGTGGGTCCATCTTGGAGCTGGTTGGCATTGGCTCTGTCGGACATGGGGAAGCTTCTAGCAGCTTCTCACAGAAGCCATCCCTCTAGCCCCCCCCCGCCGCTACCAAAACCCTACCATGCAAACCCAATACACTAGGTCAGACCAAAGCTTTTCTACCCAACCACCACCTCTGACAGAGGCCAACAGGCAAACACGAGTAGCACGGACACAACAGGTGTCCATCTTTCTCAGTTCTTGTGATCCTTGCACATAACTAGCTATCTTCCAGCCTGAGGGCTTGGGTATCTGAATGGCCACAGAACCTTTCCAGCATCTTTCCCATAGTGTGAGGCCATGGTCACTGACCAGGCCAAGGCTAGAATTTCACCTTCAAACTGCAGAGACATCTGAATAATGTCAATACTGTGCCATGGAGTATGCAGATACATCCCTGCCTACCTTGCTACAACGGCTCTCATTTAGTCAGCATTTCTATATAAAGAGCTTTCTTCCTTTCCCAAGGCCTCTTGAAGTTACTGTTCTTTTTCTATGACCTTAATGCTCTCTTCAACAAGCAGGTGTGTCATGGACACCATGGGAAGCCTGTTGTGCAGGGCCACTGCTCCAACAAGTCCCAGAAGTTTTTGCTCCAGAAGTCAAGAAGTCAAACCTTCTTCCTGTCTTTCAGCCTCTAAACCTGTTATTCCACCTGGAGGCTTACATGCAAATGGAACATCTCGGAACTACATCATTAAAATACCTTTACCCTCATCCTTATAACCTCAGGGATCCAGTGTGGTAGGACTTGCCATCACCAAGCGATTAAGGAACCCTAAGGCTAGTGCCCAACTCGCTGTAATTCCAGGGCTTACTGATGCCATTAGTATAGACAC